>NW_021824111.1:17500-19902 GCF_006345805.1 Octopus sinensis | reverse complement strand
TTGAGCATGCCCTTAGTGGCTGACGATATGTGCATCTCTGATCACGAGCAGAAGTAGTGGGGGAGCATCATAGCCATGTGTTGAGAGGGATTCTTTGGGGTTTGAATAATTCACCTCTGGAAACATGGGTGGTTCTTTCAACATCCTTAAATACCCCTATTCAGGGACCGTTTGAGCAGGATGGGCTACTCAACCTGAAGAAAATTCACTGGGCCCCACCTGCAAGGTCATGTGCTGTTTATCTTATATGAGATCACCATGTCGCGCACATATGGTTGTGATGCATGTGCCTGGTGTACCTTATCAGACGGGTAGTCATGATGGGTATATATGGGCTTCGTATATTTTACCCCAGTGTCACTTTGATGGCATGCACTGCTCTCTCACTCAATAATAATAATAATAATAATAATAATAATAATAATAATAATAATAATGATGATGATGATGATGATGATGATAATTTCCTTTCCCCCACTTTATTTTATTCGTTGATTTTTCTATCTTTTATTTTTTCCTTTTTCTCTATCATATGACCTTGTAAATGAACCATTTCGTGTGTTTGTTTTAATCGCCTACTAATGTATACATGACATTTCTCTGGCCTAGGTGTCACGAAGACACTCGACAAGAAATGGTAACAATTGAAAGATGTTAATGAAAATGATGATGATGATGATATGTAATCCTGGCACAAGGTCAGCAACTTCAGGAGATTATATCGATCTCAGTGTCCAATCAGTACTTATTATATTGATCCCTAAAGAATAAAAGGTAAAAGTCGTCCTTGGTGGAATTTGAACACAGAACGTAGAGTCAGACGAAATTTCGCTAAGTATTTTGTCCGGAGTGCCAACGATTCTGCCAGTACAAGGCTAGTAAATTTGAGGAGAGGATGAAATCAGTTACATCGACCCCAGTGCAGAACTGCTACTTATTTTATCGACTCCTGAAGGATGAAAGGCAAAGTCAACTTTAGCGTGAATCGAACTCAGAACGTACAGAGTCGGAACAAACACAGCAAAGCAATTTATAAAAATATGTTATAAACGGAGGGGCTGAGACAAAAACGTAACATAACATATTCAGATTAGAGTAAAGATTATTTGCCAACATAACATGGCAGTCCTGGTTTAGGATGAATGTTACTGTAATTTAGCCCCAGGAGACATCGTCTCCAGTAGGCTATACGACACGATCTGTGTCCTTATATTTTCGAACAAGGGAATCTAGCACCCCGACTCAGCTCAAAACAATATCTGTGTATCACTATTTCCGGGTTATTTCCTTTCATCAGCACAGAACAATTGCTCGGCTAGAGGTGGCGCTGCCAAATTCCCATTCGAAATATATAGTTTTCAAAGTGACAACTAGTCACTGATCTATAAATTAGCCAGCTGGAGACAATGTCTCCTGGGGCTAAATTACCGCAACATTCATCCTAAACCAGGACTGCCATGTTATGTTGGCAAATAACCTTTACTCCAAAGTACTGTAGCTGAATATCTCTCGTTGTGAGTTTTACAAATAGTAATTTTCTTTAATCAGATTAGTTAAACATTGATTAAAAGTAATGAACAAGTGCAACTCATCTACGTAAGGGGTGAGTATGCACTACTTAGGAAAGAACAGGGGACCCTATCCCCGTCCTGCATATCCTTATTTCTTTACTACCCACAGAGAGGACAAACAAGGACAGGCAAACGGATTAAGCCGATTATATCGACCCCAGTGCGTAACTGGTACTTAATTTATCGACCCCGAAAGGATGAAAGGCAAAGTCGACCGCGGCGGAATTTGAACTCAGAACGTAGCGGCAGACGAAATACCACTAAGCATTTCGTCCACTGCGCTAACGCTTCTGCCAATTCGTCGCCTATATACTGCGGAACCATCTTCGCCGTCCTGCATATACTGCGGAACCATCTCCATATACTACGCAACCACCCGGCAACCACGTGTATTACCTACGAATTCTGCCCACCTTCTCGTTTAATCTTCACTTAAATAATAAGTACGCGCATCTATATGCCCTGTCTCCGTTCAGGGAGCAGCTTATAGTCTATCACATATCGGCTGAGATTTCCTTTAGCTCCTCTTTTGAGGTTATATGAAAGTCATCTCTGCTATTGCAATTCAGAATTGTGATGCTTTCTGACTTGATCTTTCTTGGGTAAATTCTTTGAGAAAGGAATCGTTGTCTTTTTTTTTTTCGGAGACCTCTTCTCTACTTTGAAGTTCGCTCATATTGATTTCCTCTTTCTGTTTCGCAACGCGAACGAAATGTTCACTAGCTGTTGTTCATGCTGTTTTCCTTATTGTCACTAAAGCTTGCATTTCCGCCATTTTTCTGTGTACTTCTTAAATTATAATTGCTTGTGTTTATAACCGTGTCTTTTGTT
>NW_021824111.1:0-12500 GCF_006345805.1 Octopus sinensis | reverse complement strand
TTTATTTCGTCTGTACTTAACCTATTTGGAATAGCACATATATTTTTACAAAATATAATTTTAACTTATATGTTCTGTGCAGCTGTCCTATTTATAATGGCAGTGAGCTTATCTGCTAACGCTGAAAAAGCCCAAAAATCTAAATAAATCTCCATGCATTCATTTTTTTATTCGTTCAACGGCGTTACTTTAGCGTCGCCACAGTATTTGTTTAATGTTGCCTTACATTTCTTTTTTTAGTTGAAACACATGGCCTGGTGGTTAGAGCAGCGGACTCGCAGTTGAGGGATCGCGGGTTCGAATCTCAGACCGGGCGATGTGTGTGTTTATGAGCGAAACACCTAAGCTCAACGCGGCTCCGGCAGAAGGTAATGGCGAACTTCTGCTGACTCTTTCGCCACAACTTTCTCTCACTCTTTCCTCCTGCATCTTGCGACTGACCGGCGTCCCGTCCAGGTGGGGAACCTATACGCCAAGGAAACCGGGAGACCGGCCCTTATGAGCCAGGCGTGGCTCGATAAGGAACAAACAACAACGCTTGTTTTTTAATGATTTTTTTTCCAAACAACGCTTGGGGTCACTGCAGCGCAAAGGACTACACAGAAGAAAAAGAACGAGGCCTGCAATTCAAAAAACGTCAGTAAACACAGAGAGGACAAACAAGGACAGACAAACGGATTAAGTCGATTATATCGACCTCAGTACGCAACTGGTACTTAATTTGTCAACCCCGAAAGGATGAAAGGCAAAGTCAACCTCGACGGAATTTGAACTTAGAGCGTAAAGACGGACGAAATACCTTTTTCTTTACTACTCACAAGGGGCTAAACACAGAGAGGACAAGCAAGGACAGACAAACGGATTAAGTCGATTAGATCGACCCCAGTGCGTAACTGGTGCTTATTTAATCGAAACCAAAAGGGTGAAAAGCAAAGTCGACCTCGGCGGGATTTGAACTCAGAACGGAACGGCAGACGAAATATCGCTAAGCGTTTCGCCCGGCGTTCTAACGATTCTGCCAGCTCACCGCCTTACTGCCATGTCCATATAGACTATTTTTTGTAGTCAAGAAATAGTGAAAATTCATAATCATATTTATAAAATTTGTCACCGTTTCATAACGTATGAACTGGGTTCTTTGTAATTTTATTACTATATTATTTCATTGTTAAGGCGGTAGAAAAAATAGAAGCTGTCGTGTACCTGCCTAAATATACTACAATGTTAAACGACGTCTTTTTACATTCCATATTACAAATCCTACCAGATTCAACTGTATTCTGATCTTGGAGTCAATAGCATAAATACCAGTCATGCAGTGAAATCGATCAGATCGATTACTCCCCTTCTTCAGAAATATGTATTATTGAACCAATGTATCATAAATAAAAAAAATGCAATTTTATATAACATTTCTGTATTAAGAATATTTCTTATATTAATCAATATATTTTATTACAAATTGCTTTGAAGTTAAACTATTTCTACAACATGGCTTTGATGTGGGGTTTTTTCTCGATATTTCCATATTAAAACTACTTAAAGTTTCAGCCAATATCGTCTAACTTTATTGAAAATGTCCCGTAACCCATAATAACAGTCGTTGATCTGGGAAGTAAGGTTTACAGTATTTATATTTAGTCTCACGTCTTTGCTTTTCAGTTCAAATGACACCGAAGTCAATGTTGCCTTCCTTCCACCACGGGGCCACTAAATTACGTGACTAACATACTGAGATTAATTTAATCAACACTACTCAGTCGGCCCCTCAAAGTTTCTTTAGCCACACACTTCCAATTCTTAATCCAGTTCTTGCCATGATCAACTTTTTCTTCTTTCCATCAGGCGAGGTGGCCACTAAAACGCGTACCCCTAATAAAAGAATATTGGTTTCAAATTTTGACACAAAGCCAGCAATTTCGGGAGAAGGAGTTAAGTCGATTACATCAACCCCGGTGTTCAGCTGGTACTTATTTTATCGATCCCGAAAGGATGAAAGGCAAAGTCGACCTCGGCGGAATTTAAATTCAGAGTGTAAAAACAGACGAAATGCCGCTAAGCATTTTTACAAACTCCATAATTATTACAATTTATGGAATTCAAAAGTAACTTCCAGCCATGTTAACTTCTTCACGATATCAGCAAGTAACGAGTTTAGTTCCCCGCATAACTGAACGAGTGAGCTTGTATATGGTCGTCCGTACAACTAGAAATACCAGCCATAGCTCTCTTAAACCACATGATATTGTCTTAAAAAAAGGGACTCATTGCTCAATGCATTTACGAATTTACAAAGAGACAAGATGATCACAGCTATAAGGTCATTGATTATAGAAATGCTGAGTCGGGACTTACATGGCGTCTAAATAACTTAAAACAGTGTATTTTCGGATTTGCAAAAAAGACCGGATGGTCGCAGTTATAGCATCTTTGATTGTGAATCTGCTGGGTAAGGGATTCCATGGGGTTCAGACAACAACCAAATGTGAAACCCCTTTTAACTTAGGGCTCATCAGGACTTCCTTTCTTTCGATATATACTGCCTCGTTTACTCAAATACTCTGATATCTCCCTTTTTTATTCACTGTCAAGGCACGTGTCTTAGTGGTTGCAACATTCGGCCCACGATCGTAATGTCGTGAGTTCGATTCCCGACGGCGCATTGTGTTCTTGAGCAAGAGAATTCATTTCACGCTGCTCTTGTTCAGCCAGCTGGCAAAAGTGAGTTGTACCTGTATTTCAAAAAAGTACCAGCCGTGCCACATTCTGTGTGTCTCACTAATTGTCCCTGAAAACAACGTTAAAGGTACGCGTGTCTGTGGAGTACTCAGCCACCAACTTGCACGTTAATTTCCCGAGCAGGCTGTTCCGTTGATCGGATCAACTAGAACAGTCGTCGTCGTAACCGACGGAGTCCCAGTTGTGCGAGTAAGTTAGTATTTCCTTTGAGTATGTTCACATGTGTTTATTCTTTTCTACTCTAAGCACAAGGCTCGAATTTTGGGGAGAGGGCTTGCAGTCGATTACATCGACCCTAGTACGCAACTGGTACTTAATTTATCGACCCCGAAAGAATGAAAAGCAAAGTCGACCTCGGCGGAATTTGAACTCAGATCGTAAAACCAGAAGAAATACCTATTTCTTTATTACCCACAAGGGGCTAAACATAGAGGTGATAAACAAGGACAGACAAAGGGATTAAGTCGATTACATCGACCCCAGTACGTAACTGGTACTTATTTTGTCGACCCTCGAAAGGATGAAAGGCAAAGTCGACCTCGGCGGAATTTGAACTCAGACCGTAGCGGCAGACTGAATACCTATTTCTTTACTACTCAAAAGAGGCTAAACACAGAGGGGACAAACAAAGACAGACAAACGGATTAAGTCGATTATATCGACCCCAAAAGGATGAAAGGCAAAGTCAACCTCGGTGGAATTTGAACTCAGAACGTAAGGACGGACGAAATGCCGCTAAGCATTTCGCCCGGCGTGCTAACGTTTTCTGCCAGCTCACCGCCTTAATAAACATGCGTTTATTGACTGCCTTAAGGGTACAGGTGTCTGTGGAATACTCGGCCACCCACTTGCACGTTAATTTCACGTTAATTTCACGAGTAGGCTGTTCCATTGATCGGACCAACTGAAATACTCGTCGTCATAACCGACAAAGAACCATTTTATTTTCCTTTTATTCACTCCAATACATTCACATCTCAAGCGATCAGTACTAGGTGTGTCTCTAATAAAATATAAGCTACATTGCTGTAAATTCTGCATTACTTGACAAAAGCAATTTCCTTTTTCCTTCTCTAGATGGAATTTTTCTTTTATTTTCGTCGTGTTTTTTTATATTTTACGGATTTCTTTTCTTTTATTGTTTTGTTTTGATTCGTTTCTTTTTTTTTTTTTAATATTAAACTGTCGTTGTGATGAAATAATATTGAATACAAGGTCAGTAGAAATCATTTAACGATATTCAGAACAAAATCAATATTTTATTCCAGCGTACAATAATCAAAATGTAAGAGAAATCAATTAGCCTCATAAAATTATATTCTCAGAAATATCGAATAATACCGAATAATATCGAATATACAATTGGTCGGTCTGAGTCTCTATAACAAACACACCAGGAGGAGAGAAGTGGGGGGGAGGAGGAAACACACACACACACATACACAACACACATACACGACACACAGACACACAGACACACATATATACAAGTACACTCACACACACATTCACACTCATGGATAAATACACGCACACAGTTATACACGCGCGCAAAAGCACACGCCCATACAAACACAATCACACACACACACACACATACATACATACACACACATACACATGTACACTTGTATACACACACAAACATACATACGGGCACAGATACATGCATATATACACGCACTCACATATACACATGCACACGCATACAAACACACACACACATAGACATATACAAACACGCTCTCACACAGAAACACAAACACACACACACACTTACACACGCATACAAGCACACATACACACGCATATACACGAACACACAGGCGGACACACACGCACATATACAGACACGCGCACACATACACGCGCATATAAACAGGCGCACATACACACACACACATTTACACACATATACAAGCACACATACATGCACATACACACGTATATAAACAGGCGCACATACACACACACATTTACACACACATTTACACACACATACACATACATACACACACACTCATACACACACATACACGCATACAAGCACACATACACACGCATATACACAAACACACAGGCGTACACACACGCACATATACAGACAAGCACACACATACACGCGCATATAAACAGGCGCACATACACACACACATTTACACACACATGCACGCACATACACACACACATACACACACATACACGCATACACACACATACAATATGGCCACGTAAATGTCAAAAGATGTCTGGCTTTGTGTAAGTAATGATAAACAGAAAGCGAAATCGCCGTCGTTCGCTGGTATTCGCGAAAAGAAGAAAAAAATTGCTATGGTTTTTCTCGATGTCTCATCTCGATTGTAAAACGGATCCGAATATAATTATTGGGTGTCAGTTATATTCAATAAACTAACGACATTAATTACATCCACTAAAGTTCAGCAGAACCGCAATATACAATCTTAGAGAATTAAAGATGAATGTTACTACTCCTCGCGCCATCCGTAATTACCTCATAAACCGTGTTAATGCCGTTAACGCTCCGAACGCCACTGGCGTCCTCTGGTGGCGGCGGTGGTGGTGGTGGTGGTGGTGGTGGTGATGATGGTGGCGCAGTCGCAGTCGTTGTCGACCAAGAGAGAAATTGGTAAAGGAATAAAATGTCATATTCATTATAAGAGTTAATAACCGCTTTAATTATCGATAGTTTGGAAAACAACTGCTGCCTGTTCAGAAGCAATAGGGCTTAATATGTGAGTGTGTGTGTGTGTGTGTGCGTGTGTGTGTGTGTGTGTGTGTGTGTGTGTGTGTGTGCGCGCGCGCGCATGTATATATATATATATATGTATGTATGTATGTATGTGTGTGTGTATGTGTGTATGTGTGTATGTATGTATGCATGTATGTATGTATGTATGTATGTATGTGTGTATGCATTTTCTCATCCCATAAATAATGGGATTTTTTTCAATTGTATGGACTAAAAGTCGGAGGGGGTTGGGATTAACTGCCTGCATCAACTTGCTATAGAAACAGGTAGTAATTTTATCTCGTCCTTATTCTTAGCGCAAGTTTTGAAGAATTGCAGTTCGATTTTATGAGTTATTTTTGTCAAAGCTATAATGGAAGTGACAAAACAGCATATTTGGCATATTTTGCTTTATGAGTTTTAAGAATGGCAACAACGCAAAGGAAAATGCGATGAATAATAATGCAATGTAGGGGAATCGGTCAATAAGCGTAAGTCAGTGTCAATGGTGGTTCCAGAAATCCCGCGATGGAAATCACAACCTAGGCGGCGAGCTGGCAGAATCGTTAGCACGCCGGGCGAAATGCGTAGCCGTATTTCGTCTGCCGTTACGTTCTGAGATCTAATTCCACCGAGGTCGACTTTGCCTTTCATCCTTTCGGGGTCGATAGATTAAGTACCAGTTACGCACTCGGGTTGATGTAATCGACTTAATCCGTTTGTCTGTCCTTGTTTGTCCCTTCTGTGTTTAGCCCCTTGTGGGCAATAAAGAAATAGGAAACTAAAACCTAGAAGACGAGCCTCGTCCTGGAAGATCAGTAGAGCTCACCGAGGACGTCTTGCAAACCCTGGTGGAACAAAATCCCATCGTAATTCTTGAAAAACTAGCAGAGAAGCTTGGATTCATTCAACCAATCATCAACACCAGCGTGCCATCGGAAAAGCCAGTAAATTGGGTCAATGGCTTCCTCACAAACTTTCCGAGTCAAATCGCGCGCAGAGAGTGTATGTGTGTTTTTCTTTGCTGCTATGTCTCACCAATGAACCCATTCTGGACCGAATAGCGACTGGTAACGAGAAATGAGTTATCTATAAAAAGGTCAAGCGCCGAAGACAGTGGGGTAGGGAAAGGAGAAACACGGGCACCCCAGGCTAAAGAAAGTCTTCACCCACGTAAGGTGTTATCTTTTTTGATGGGATATCAAAGGTTTAGTCCACTTTGAACTTTTAAACCCAAACCAAACCATAACAAAGGAAATCTACTGCGAGCAGCTTGAGTGGCTTAAGTCAGCACGAGAAGAAAAATGACGAAAGGTGTTCTTCCATCAGGATAATTGCTCGGCTACATACAGCGAGGATGACATTCCAAAGGCTGGAGCAGTTTGAATGGGAAACGATGCCCCACCCACCATATTCACCGGACATTGCCCCATTTGATTATCATTTATTCAGCAGTCTTCAAAATCATTTGGACGGAAAAAATATGAATTCTGTAAACGAGGTCAGAACAGTACTGGAGGAGTATTTTTCGTCGCAGTTAAGTGAATTTTGGAAGAGGGACCTTACAAGTCTACCAGATAGATGGATGAGCATTGCAGAAAATGAAGGAGAGTATATTTTAGATTAAAAAAAGAAAGAACTTTGTTTATCTTAATTTTGAAAATAAATGAAGTATAAAAAACCGCATTATTTATGAGATGACCCAATGTGTGTGTATATATATATATATATATATACAGAGAGAGAGAGAAAGAGGGAGAGAGGCAGGGAGAGACATACAGATAGACAGACAGATTATCTTCCTCTTTTTTTGTATCTGCTATTTGATAGCGGTTATGCTGGGGCATTGCTTTGAGGAGTTTAGTCGAACAAATCAGCAGTCTCTTTTGTCACCGGTCTCTTTTGCCATCGAACCACTAAGTTGCAGGAACGTAAACAAGCTGATATGTGCGCGCGCGCGTATGTGTGTGTCTTTGTATCTGTGATTACGTCCCCATAATCTAGCGGTTCGGCAAAAGAGACCGATAAAATAAGTACTAGGCTTACAAAGAATAAGTCCTGGGGTCGATTTCTTCGAGGAAAAAAACCCTTTAAGGTGGCGCTCCAGCATGGCCGCAGTCCAAATTACTGAAACAAGTAAAAGAACAGAATTGATATACACACTCAAACGCTGTACGTTTCTGCAAATGGCGGCTGTAACTACGCAACTCTTGTCTTATACGTCAGACAATAAAAAGTACGAGAAAAATATTAACGAAAATACATACTACGATTTTTAATAATTTTTTTTTACAGTTGTAACTTGATCATAAATGTCTAAGTCATCATACACGAAACACTATCACTGAGTAATAAATGCCTAAAGACTAAAAGAAGATATTGAAATCACAAATATGTAGATATCTAGATCGGCTGACAGGATGTAATATCATAAATACTTATAACCATACAGACGCAATACCTTCAAACTTGAAGTTATATCATTCATTGATATCCTAAATATTGTCCATAAAATATTATCACTAACGGATAATCTCAAACTTTAACAAAGCAAAACAGAAAAAAAAATGGTTTGTGATGGTTGAATGTTTCATGGAAGAGACTGCGATTACAAATGTCGGCGCAACGAAAACTATGTTTTATAATTTCGTTTTTTGATTTGGTTTGCAAGATTTTTTTATATGAGTTCGTGTGTTAGAGCATATTCTGTTGTGTCTGGGGCGAGTAATTTTCTTTTTGTGCATTATAATTTAACACACTCATCGGTAAAATTTCCACTTATTTCTTATTTTTATTTTCCTAAAATTTTCGTTGCGTCAAGACTGCTGAAAAGGTTGCAAGACGCAACGAAAATTTTAGGAAAATAAAAATAAGAAATAAGTGGAAATTTTACCGGTGAGTGTGTTAAATTATAAGGCACAAAAAGAAAATAACTCTCCCCAGACACAACAGAATATGCATCAACACACGAACTCATATAAAGAATCTTGCAAACCAAATCCCAAAACGAAATATATATATATATATATATATATATACTATATAAAAACTATAATACACATACACACATATATATACACACACGTATATATATATATATGTATATATATACATATGTATATATATATGTGTGTATATATATACATATATATATGTATATACACGTATATACATATATACGTGTACATATGTAATTATAAGGCACAAAAACAAAATTACTCGCCCCAGACACAACAGAATATGTTTTATAAGAGGAATCTTTAAGCAATATACTTAAGTCTCCTTACACGAAACCATCTATTACAAACACACACAACACACATATCTATATATATACGTATATGCGACGGGCTTTTTTCAGTTTCCGTCTACCAAATCCACTCACAAGGCGTTGGTCAGCCCGAGGCTGTAGTAGAAGATACTTGCTCAAGGTGCCCCGCAGTGGGACTGAACCCGGAACCATGCGGTTCGTAAGCAAGCTACTTACCACACATCCATTCCTATGCCTATTCAACTGGTAACTTTCCAAACATTGGTGGAACTCGTTACGGCTGACTGTACCGGAGCCATGTGAAAAGAAGTGGTTAGCGCTAGAACACAACGCACGGTTCCATCCGGAAATCGAAACCTCGATCATGCTATCTTGTATGCAACACCCTAATCACGACACCATGCGCCTTCACAACAGCCACCTCCAAAGTAATTTTCTGCAGCTGTCGTTGTAGAATTATTTGTGGTACACGAAAGATAGTCGTCGAAATAGCAGTAATGAACCGAGATAAAAGTCGGCTGATTACAGCTTCAAATAAAGTAGGTTGATATATTTCAAATCATTGGAACATTTTAAAAATAACTTAAGTAAGATTAAAAATACATTAAAAAGTAAAACAAATATTATTACTTACTGACGTATAATGGAAAAGTAAATCAAGAAGTTTTCACTATCTTTTTGGATCATCAGCGGAAGAATATTATTGTAGTACTTGCCGAAGAGTTAGCGAGTGAATCACTAAAGACATAAAAATGAAAATAATTATTGGTTATTGTCTAATAGAATGCAATCGAACATATTGGAGTTCTTGTCATTGTAGCAAATTTTTCAACGCTGTTTGAAGGAGATTTCCATTTAAATTTTGATTATTAACTCAGTAAGCCAATAAAAATTTTGATAAAATTTAGCTTTACTTCAAAGAAAATTATACGTGTGTGTGTGTGTGTGTGTGTGTGTGTGTGTGTGTGAGAGAGAGAGAGATAGAGAGTATATATGAGCGTACATGACATAAAAAGAAACATTAATATATATATAATATATATATATATATATAGATAGATAGATATATAAAATACATACAATATATGTACCACTATTCTATATTATACTTTAACCTTATGGTGCTTTGTTTTACGGGAAGCAATACTACTGTATGCACTATTTATAACTTTCTTGATATATATATAATATATATATATATATATAATATATATATAAACAATATCAATAATACGGATTATTAAGAAGTTGTATAGCATTACCTTACTATTACAAATATATATTTACGTACGAGTACACACACATACGCATATATATATATATATATATATATATATATATATATATATATATATATATATATATTATATATATCTTATATAGAGGGTACTATTATTCATAGGTACCGCACCACTAGGAGGGACTCTTGCAGTCAAAACTACTAAAATAAACAAATTGTACCGAATGCAAAACTTCAAAGCAAGTCATTTAAAAAACAGAATTTAGTTACATATCACTGTGATTTCGCAATCAATGCAGAATATGCATTCTATGCTCTTCAGTGCAACGAACTCAGACATGTATATATATATATTATATATATATATATATATATATATATATAATATATATATGTATATATATATATTGTTTGTTTGTTCCTTCTCGAGCCATGCCTCGCTAATAGGGGCCGGTTCCCCGGTTTCCTTGGCGTATAGGTTCCCCACCTGGATGGGACGCCGGTCCGTCGCAGGTGAGCTTCAAGATGCATGAGGAAAGAGTGAGAGAAAGTTGTGGCGAAAGAGTCAGCAGAAGTTCGCCATTACCTTCTGCCGGAGCCGCGTGAAGCTTAGGTGTTTCGCTCATAAACACACACATTGCCCGGTCTGAGATACGAACCCGCGATCCCTCGACCGCGAGTCTACTGCTCCAACTATATTATATATATATATATATATAGTTACTTAAAATAAAAAGTTATTTTAATAAGTCTTCGGTAAACACCTGTATTAGTACAAAGCAGTGAAATTAAAAGAAATGACGGAGCGAAGGAGTAAATTTCGTGAGTTCAAATTCCGATTTGATCGACTTTGCCGTTAATTCGTCTGGGTAAAAATTAAAAAAAAAAAAAAAACAAAACAAAAGAGATGCCGATAATTTATAACATATTAGTATGAAGTCTGGCGACAATCCATCTTCCCCCACTCATCTGGTTTTGTTTCTAAGCTAAACAACCAAATATAGTATGAATATTACAAGTAGGTAACAGATAACTTTTGCTATCAATGCGTAGATATTAGTCTCGTCTATCATATTTATTATTCATTTTATTTTTATCAAATCATTTTATAATGTTATAAAATGTCTAGACAATTGAATTCCTATAAATGTCGCATCGTAGTCTGAAATAAAACATTAATTTGCGTTAAAGATCTTAAAACGTTGAATCCACTTCGTGTTCTGTAGATCTTCTAAAAACAGAAGGAAAGACTATTTATTTTTCATTTATTCATTTACTGTTCTACTCATAAAATACCGAACTCTCCAGAAACCTCATTAACAAGGCATCTGTATATTCTGTATATTCTAGAATTGATCAAGTTCATGCTTATCTGATTTCATTTGAACCAAACCGTTTGAGAAGCCGTTTGTTCGAAGGTTGGTATCTCTACCAAAGTCAGGTTTTCAGCAAAGACAAGCAGGGATATTATACATTCATATAATGACACTCCATCTATCTTCCCCACTCTCGATTTCTGGGAGGAGGACCGTGAAGGTTGAGCCCACAGGCAGCCCCTCCATTGGGTCCTATAAGAAGCAACTGTCATTACGGATGGCTTCCCAACCGTGACCAACTAAGACTATGAGTATTACCTAATAATCTCACTCTTGGTGCACCTGTAGCGAGAGCAATTTTTATTATTGCATATTGAAAGCATTTGACTTATATAGGCTTATCACGTTAATCTGCAGTGATTGGTTAACATACCCATCATGTGAGTGCTTGGACATTTGTTGAGTCCTGTGTTGTGATTGGTTGAGTGCTGCGTGGTAATTGGATCGAAGGTCCAATCACGTTGCGCGTAATATATTTCAAAGAACTAGGAGTGGCTGTGTGGTAAGTAGCTTGCTTACGAACCGCATGGTTCCGAGTTCAGTCTCACTGCGTAACACCTTGGGCAAGTGTCTTCTACTATAGCCTCGGGCCGACCAAAGCCTTGTGAGTGGATTTGGAAGTCATAAAGAAGCTCGTCGTATATACGTATGTGTGAGTATATGTTTGTGTATCTGTGTTTGTCCCCCCCAACATCGCTTGACAACCGATGCTGGTGTGTTTACGTCTCCGTAACGTAGCGGTTGGGCAAAAGAAGTCGATAGAATAAGCACAGCGTTTTGTTCTTGAGCAAGACACTTCGTTTCCCCGTTGCTCCAGTCCACATAGCTGTAAATATGGGTAACCTTGCAACGGACAAGCGCCCATCCAAGAGGGAATGGTGTGACCTCGGTGACTTAGAAGCCATGGAAACCGGGTAACAGACCCTCTGAATCCTAGGACTCGAGACAAGAGTTGATGATGATGATGATGATGATGATGATGATGATGATGATGGTGGTGGGTGGTGTGGTGGTGGTGGTGGTGATGATGATGGTGGTGGTGATGCTGTTGCTGCTGCTGCCGCCGCCGCTGCCGATGCTGATGATAGTGGTGATGGTGGTGGTGGTGGTGATGATGATGGTGGT
>NW_021824110.1:2500-20195 GCF_006345805.1 Octopus sinensis | reverse complement strand
TCATTACGAGCAATTACGTTTGAATACTCTTGACGCCTGTTAGGTCTTAGATTTCGTAAAATTTGACAAAGTGCTCTAAATACAGAAATGCGACATCTTAACGGTCAAAGATATAGTTATATAGTCACACATACACATGCAAGCACTCACACACACACACACGTTCACACATAAAGCACACAATCATGAACATACACACATCTGTTAGTCAACAAAGAAGCCTCTACGCGATCGCTCTGGCTGCTAGAGCTAGCAGCCAGACTTCCTTTAAATCACATATACCACTCTCTTAAAAAATGAATGATATTAAGCAAGGCAATCCAATTTACTTCATCCCCACCTGAAAACAGGATGTTCAATGTTGAGATGCTTTTCCCCATATGTCTGTTGTATGCGAGATGATCTGGAAAAAAATACCAGGCATAGATAACACACACACACACACGCACGCACACAAACACACACACACACACACACACACACACACACACACACACACACACACACACACACACACACACACACACGTGTTTACGCAGAGTAACCAACTAAATGTTATTCCATGTTCAGTTTATTTCTCTGTTTGTTCGTCAAACTCGTGGGAACCTTTTATTCGTACGTTGTTTCAGGTGAAACAAATGAGAAAAGCGTGCTCAATACATGCTGTAGAGGATATACCCAACAATATGTATTGAGCACTCCTTTCTTTTCGTTCAACATTCAGCAACATACGTATATATATATATATATATAATAAATCGTATGGTATACACCTGGTAGATCACCGGTAAAACATGTTCACTTTCACAGTGTTCGTTGGGCATTTGTTTAAGAGAGAAACGGAAGATGGGAAATATGACAATGTTTATTGATCACTACAATTGTTTCAACGTATCTGGGCATCGATCCCTCATGGGTGGGATACTGAGCAACTGGTTTAGGAGTATCCGTCGGTGTAGATGTGTCTCTTCAGGTGATTACAAGATGTATCTCGTTAAAATAACGTCTCTTCCATAAGATTTCTTCTTGGTATGTGTATATAAGACCAGCAAATTAAGGGATACGGCTTCATTCTTATAGAATATCAATAATAAATATCAGATGCAAAAAGAAACAAAATAAACAATACAACAAAATCTTTTCTCCGGTTGATGTTGGCTGGTCGAAGAAGTGGTTTCTTTCTTGCTGCTCTGCCATAGTAACCAATTTTATGGAGATACCTGATAGCTGTCCTGAGACTGACACCAGCTTGTTCTGCTATATCAGAGGTCTTGCAACGAGGATTATCCTCCACATTTCTCTTATGCAGTTCAAATTTACAGAAAACAAAAGACGAAGACAGGTGTAGCAACATCAAGCAAGAGTATTAATTTTAACACGTTTTGAATATAGAATATGGGAACATGTGCACACCAAGTTCACCTCTAGAAAAATGGTTTCGAGTTCGGTTCCATGACGCCGTCCTTAAGTAAGTATTTTCTACAACAGCTTAAAGTCATCAAAAGCCTTTTGAGTTAAGTTGATTGGCAGAAACTGTACAAGTTCGTGGGAGGGTGTGTGTCCATGTTCTTGAATGGTAGGCTTAACCTGTCGGGTGTATTAATATCATTATCTCCACCCTTTAGCAGAGTCTGCTCTGCTGTAAGTATTTGAGCTAGGTCCCTGATCCGAGGATAATTTCCACATTAACACCCCTTAACCCCCACCACAACCACCACCACAAACAACAACAGCTACGGAGGTCTTAAAAGAACCATTGTCGGCCGCTGTCCTTTCTACTCTGGGTATGTCTTAAGATGATTCCCTTAATTTTTCCGTTACAAACTCCCCTTATGATCCATGTACTGGAATATTTCTTAACAGAATTCATCCGAATTTTATGCCTGAGCAAATAGAATTCAGTACTTTAATGAAAGAACTCAATACGGCAACGAGAAATATCTATACTGTCGTTCGACTAGTATGAAATAACAATCAAATGTCCTGAAATTGTACACTGCTGTTTTAAAATTGGAGAAGTAAGCTAAGTAATGTAGTCTGGGTAGCGCTACAAAAAAGACAAGATGGCGACAGACAGAACTACTATCATCATACGTGTGTTCGATCTGGATTGATAAGAGACTACACAAAAGCAACACACCACATAACTGCTGGAAAAATAATGAATGCCATGCGTACACACATACGCATGCGCACACACGCACACACACACGCACAAACACAAACGAACATTCTATATTGACCAATAAAGCACAATGGCATTACTGTTTAGATTAGTTTATGTCGGATAACGAGGCAATTGTAATACACGTGAGCTTCTTATTTAATCTGTCTAAATCCCTAATTTATCAGTAGAATGATTAAACATATAGGTTCAGTTTGTTGATTTTCTTTAATAACCCTTTAATTTAGATTCTTTCTCTCCCTATTTCCCTAAAATAACTGAATAAAACTGTATACTCTGATGAGGATGAACCTTACAGTTCTTCACCGTCACAGTAAATCTTTTGTTCCATTAAATGTGTTATATATGAAAGTACATTATTGTGGAAGGTGAATAACGCCTCCCTCTTTGAGCAGTCGCGAACACTTCTGATTAAATATTTTATTGAAGTAGTCTAAATGTTGATTTTACACACCCACTTAGCTATTGTTTTCTTTGATGTTTTTTTGTTCAGAAAAAACAGATGGTAAATATACAATATTTTATGGATTATTCCCAAGAGCAAAGGCTGAATCCATATCATGTAAAATTGTTACTGGAGCGGAATGGTGGACAGTTGTTTTGGTTATTTTTTTATTATTTTTTTTTTTTTGCGGAAGAGTTAAGATAATCTGATGAAGTTAATACTTGTTCTAAATGCTGGCAAGGGGAATTCGCTTAGGCAGATATTCACTATGTAGTGGTATTATCGGAGAAAGGTTGAGAACATGTACTCTCATACTGTGTAGAACTGGACATTTGGGTCGTTGAAAGAATATCCGATAATCAACCTCATGGCCAAACTTAATAATGTGTCGGTGCTTCAGGCAGATATCATATGTTCGGTCTCCTAATTGTATTTTGCCTCGATGAATTCCTTTCATGATAATACTGGCTGAACGTTATTGCAAGATCTCCTGCAAAGATACCAAACAATGTTGCTAGTTCATACGGATTGTTGTTTCAAAGCAATTTATCTTTAATCATCTGAGCGAGGAGAAAAATGTCAGTGAAATTAAATTTCAACTGTACAATAACATCAAATTAGGAATATTTTTTTTCGTTTGCACGTAGACATGATGTTACCTTCACTAGTGAGAACTAATGTAATAAACAGTCACAGAATGCATAGAATGGATATTGCGTTGTATGAGCATGAACAGTACATCTGGTTAGAGTTTTGTCTTTTATCCATAATCACAGCCCGGAAGCAATTTTAACAGCTACGTAATTGTAACAGGAAAATATACAATGAGAGATAGCGGCTAGTGAAACCACAGCAGAAGAACGTGACTATTAAAATCCCTGGCAAGAACTCCACCTATTGGAACCACAGGAAAATATATTATGTAACCACAAGAGAACAACACCGACATACGCATACGCACATACATACATGCATACATTCATACACACACACACATACATACATACATACATACATACATACATACATACATACATACATACATACATATATAATACATACATACATACACACACATACATATATACATACATACAGACATACATACACACATAAAGAAATACATACATGCTTACACACACAGACACTCTAACAAACAACAGAAACATATACATACATGCATGTGTGTGCATACGTACACACATACACACACATGCACACATATATGTATACTATATATATTACACAAATGCACACTTATATATATATATATATATATATACACATATATATACATAAATAGATGTGTGTGTATTTGCGTGTGTGTGTGTGTTTATGTGTGTATGCGTGTGTACGCGTGCGTTGGTGCGTTGTGGAGAAATAGAAGAGAGAAAAATGAATGCAACAAAGAAAGAAAGAATGAACGAATAAAAGAATGAAAGAATGGAATAAATAAATAAATAAATAAATAAATAAATAAATAAATAGATAAATAAAAAAATAAATAAAGGAAGGAAAGAAGGAAGAAAACAAAGAAACTATATTTTGGTATTTCTGATTTGTAACACTGGTTTCCTAAGATCTAAATAGAAGCTTGGAAATAGTATTCTACAGTGTTGAAAAGTTTTGCCATATTTTGGTCATTCCTTTGCTTTAGCCGTCAAGTAACAACAAAGCAGCCCAGCATTTAAAATAGAGGCCATCGTGTTGCACCGTCTGAAGCCACCGTTCTGGCAGTTCTTTGATTCCACACTGATACCAGTTCTTGTCCTTCGAGGTGAAGAACTCGTCCACCGAAGATTCCACCTCCTCTTGGCTGATGAAGTATCGTGATTGCAGGAAGTGAAACATGGGTTCAGAACAAGCAATAATCCGAGGGATTATTACTTGAGATTTTCCCATAATCTCAACGTGCATAAGCGGCGGTTAAGCAAGGGGCAGCTTTCGGAACCTATCGCCAAACATAGACGTTTTGAACACAAGGTGATGCTCTGTGTTTGGTTGGATTACGAGGGAATGATTCACTATGAGTTCGTTACGGACGGTCGAACCATGGGTGCCAACTTGTACTCCGAACAGCCGGAACGGATGTATGTTATTGTGCGGCAAAAATACTCGGTATTGTTTAACAGAAAGCGACCTTCTGCAACAAGGCAATGCAAAACTTTTATCGCTCATACGATCCAAAATAAACTCCAGAAAGTTGAGTGAGACGAACAGATGCTACACCAACATAACTCCCGACGCTTCAAGACTCAAGAAGAAATGGGAGCTTCAGTGAAAGAGTTCTTCGCCTCGAAGAACAAGGTATCAGCGTGTAGTTAAAGAACTGGCAGAAAGGTGGTTTTATACAGTGCAACTCGACGGCTTCTACTTTGAATGCTATGTTGCTTTTGTTGTAACTTGACAAATAAAGCAAACGGTTACAAAAATATTGCACGACTTTTGACTCAACAGGCTTCGAATGACCCGTCCGTGTTTTTTGTATCGTCCATTTTAATGTTTTGCGTTCTTGTCCCATTTTGTATATATATATATATATATATATATATATATCACTTGGATCACTTTGACCGACCAGTCCGTCAGGCGTCCATTTGACACCGCTGGTCACAGCACGCTGTCCACTCCTCTCTGGATCGCGCCTTTCTCATCCACGTGATCCCAATCGTCCTCCTGAAATCGTAATTCCACCGTCGTGGAGGTCTTCCGGGTGGTCTTTTCCGCTCACGCGGGTACCACTCGACATCTGCGTGCGTCCACCGATTATCGGTGAGCCGGGCGACGTGTCCAGCCCATCTATACTTGCTGCGTGTATACTCTGCGATGACACACACACACATAATACACATATACATACATACACACACATACATATACATATACATACCACAATGCTGCGAATATGGTTTTACAAATTTAATTGAAAAAAAAATATATATTTTCCTCAGTAAATTGATTTAGCAAGATTTTAACAGAAACGAAATTCCAAGGAATGGGTAAATAAATATCGCAAATTCATGACACTTTTGAAATATCACCTCGTCTTGAAGTAACACATCGCTTTGTCGAGCAGTAACTGGTGGGTGGCGAAACTGAAAGACGCATGCAAGTGTGTGTGCGTGTGCTTTTATGCAAAATAATATAGAAGAAATCTGCTGACAGCAAATAATCCGTCATTGTTCGAAATATAATTTTTGCTTGATGTTGTCATTCGTTTAAAAGTTAAAACTTTATCTCCGCGTCAGAACCGACTGTATGATGAAAGGCATTCCATGCCATGTTTAACCTGCATTTTTATAGGCATCTTTTTTCCCTTTTCAAGACAGTACGGTGTAATTTGAAGGAAATTTGCTTGCGATTTCGAGGAATCATGCATCTCCCTTATTTGCTTGAATTTTGCTGTTGTTTGTGGATTAAATGAGCAGTGAATTATTGTCAGGATTAGTGGATTATTTGGAATGTTCGAGATGGTCTTTAGCACACTTACACCGGGCAAAACTCGAGAAATTTGCAACTCTTCATCTGAAGGTGTGTTCTATTGAGAATATTACAAAACAATAATTGAAAAGTTTAAGTCAAATGTGCTGCAATACTCTTTATCAGAAAATGACGGCTACTGATAAAAGATTTCTTTTATTTATTGATCTATTTATATATGCATATATTTTTACTGTCGCCAAGCAGATTAGCATGTCGTCATCATAATCATCATCATCATCATTAACATCATCAACCCTTCGATATTTCTGTGTGGAGTCCGAGGACTCATAGGCCCGGTTACTCGATTTTAACGGTGAATATAAGCGTCCGAGATAATAGCATTACCCATCGCTGAATTACTCGTTTACAGCTGAGCAGACTGGAACAACGTGAGACGAAATGTTTTGCTCAAGAACACAACGCATCACCCTGACGGAGAATCGAAACTACGATCTTACAATCGTGCGTGCAACGTCCTAACCACTAGACCAGATAACACGCCTTCACCAGCATAGCTTGATTTTGATTTATTTTCGTACATCAGTGTTGTCAAAGCCGACCACATTTAATATCTTCCACTCAAGAAGTAGTGTATTCTTATTCAAATTACGCCGGGATCGAATTTACTTTTCATGGCGGAGATCGATAAAATAAAGTACTTTTGTACGACTATGGACTGGACGAATTATTAATGTCAGACAAGATGCCTCGCGGTATTTGTTCCTGCGGCGAGCTGGCAGAAACGTTAGCACGCCGGGCGAAATGCGTAGCCGTATTTCGTCTGCCATTACGTTCTGAGTTCAAATTCCACCGAGGTCGACTTTGTCTTTCATCCTTTCGGGGTCGATAAATTAAGTACCAATTACGCACTGGGGTCCATATAATCGACTTAATCCGTTTGTCTGTCCTTGTTTGTCCCCTCTGTGTTTAGCCCCTTGTGGATAATAAAGAAATAGGTATTTCGTCTGCCGTTACGTTGTGAGTTCAAATTCCGCCGAGGTCGACTTTGCCTTTCATCCTTTCGGGGTCGATAAATTAAGTACCAGTTATGCACTGGGTTCGATATAATCGACTTAATCCGTTTGTCTGTCCTTGTTTGTCCCCTCTGTGTTTAGCCCCTTGTGGGTAGTAAAGAAATAGGTTTTTGTTCCTGCTCTTTATGTTCTGAGTTGGTTCAAAACCCTTCATGGCCTGCTTGGATGTCAGACTTAATCCGTCACTCGGTTTAACACCCAATGGCTAGCACCTTGGATGATTTTAGGGTGCCCAATATGATGCAATTACTTAGAACAAACCCCCGAGATTGAAGAAATCTTCCCACACTTTTTGAAGGCCATAAAAGGGATCGTTGGCACTCCCCCCCATGCTAAATAACCGATTAATAAAAGCAGCCCGCAGTTTCTTTTCTGGTCTTCAGAAAAAAATAACACTGCGAGAATAGCACTATGTTCATAACCATATTCTCCGAACGCTACTTTTGGGCCTCAGAATTTGTAGAATTCTTAAATTAAAGAGTATCAACAGTATCAACCTCAACCGGGCTACGTCGTTATTTCTTATTTTTTTTAGAGCCCTAAGGTCTAAGGGTGTTACTGTGTCGAAACTGGGTGGAGGTGAAGGAGTGTGTCAAGTTTTCTTTACGCAAGAACCAGCAGATTGTGATTATGTACAGTGGATTCGGCTTGTAAAGAACGTAAGCCTACCATATTCTCCAAGATACACTGCGCAAATTATGTCACGTGACAGAACAGTCTACCTTCTCTTCCTCCAACAAATACAGTCTGTGCTGGTACGAATTACGCCACGTGACTGGCGTATATATACGATGCATGTATGTAGTTAAAGCAGGGATGCAACGAACTGCAGTAGATTTAGGGAGCCTGCTGTTTTTCTTTATTTTATTTCATTATTATTATTATTATTATTATTATTATTATTATTATTATTATTATTATTGCTATTACTAGCCTTAGGTTAGGAGAGAAGGGAGAAGTATTACAGGAGGGAAGGTGGTGATTTACTTCCCCTCAATTTGCAGTCACCACTATCAAAGGGATGAAAATGAAAGGAGTAAAAGAAGGGAGAGAGAGAGAGAGAGAGAGAGAAAGAAAGAAAGAAAGAGAGGGCAAGAGAGAGAAAGGGAGAGAGAAAGTGATGCGTATACATGAAAATATATTTAAATGTGAGTGCGTTTACGCATTTAAATCTATGCGTGTCTATAAATATATTTATATGTATGTGTGCATGTATATATGTATGTATGTATGTATGTATGTATGTATGTAGTTTATATATACAATGTGTGTGTGTGTGTGCTTGTGTGTGTGTACACACGCATACTTGCAATATATTCACAAATATGTGAGTATGTTAGTATGTATGTATGTATGTATGTATGTATATATATGTATATATATATATATATATTATATATATATATTATATATATATATATATAAATATATATATATATATATATATATATATATATATATTTGTATAGATACATGAATTCATGCACACACACATACACACAACCACACACACATACAACACACACAAAGACATTTTTGTTCAGCTTTATATATATATATATATATATATTTGTATAGATACATGATTCATGCACACACATATGCACACAACCACACACATACAACACACACAACACACACATACACAAAACATTATGTCTGCAAACGTGCTGAGTATTTTTTTAATTTCCAGACACCTTAACTGCTTGACGAATGACACCTATACTAAACACACGCGCACCCACACACACGCACACACACACGCACACACACACACACACACACACACCTAAAAGAGTATATGTGTGCGTAAATGTGTGAATGTGTGTAAGTGCGTGCGAGCGTGAGTGTGTGTGAGTGTGAGTGTGTGTGTGTGAATGTGGTGTGTTTGGCCGAGTGTGACATGAATAAAAACATCCTGTAACTTTTAATGAGTTTTTTGATCACACTGGAAACTTTTGGTCTTTTCATGATTCTATTAAACATGCAACTCAGCATGAAGAGCACTCTACAAATAACGTCAAGCATTTAGTCTGGCGATGTAGCGTTGCTGTTGATTTTTTCACTACCCTCAGTTCATCACATATTCATTTCTTATCACAACGTAGAAACAGAATAGCACTTGGCTAGCTACTCTCAGAACCTGAGTTCAATTAAGCTGCAGGTGTTTTTCTTTTTGTTGTGGTTGTAGCTGTTCAGTTTCAAGACAAGATTTCGTGGAACAGATCCAACACCAAAGACATTTTTGTCCAGCTTTTTCTATCTCTTAAATCTACCCCCGTTTTTGTCTTCTGTCTCCAGGGTAACACTATCCACACTGTCCATTTGTTTTATAAGACGGTTTTTTGGTTTCAATCCACCTTTTACTTCGCGGTGTATTAAAGACCCAACAAAAGATTGGCTTCAAATTTTGGCACAAGGCCAGCATATTCAAGGGAGGAGATAAGTCGATTACATCGATCCCAATACTCAACTGGTACTTATTTTATCGACCTGGAAAGGAAGAAAAGCAAAGTCAACCTCGACGGTATTTGAACTCAGAACTTGAAGACGGACGAAATGCCTCTAAGCCTTTTGTCCGGCACGGTAACGATTCTTATTTCTTTATTACCCACAAGGGGCTAAACATAGAGGGGACAAACAAAGACAGACAAAGGTATTAAGTCGATTACATCGACCCCAGTGCGTAACTGGTACTTAATTTATCGACCCCGAAAGGATAAAAGGCAAAGTCGACCTCGGCGGAATTTCAACTCAGAACGTAGCGATGGGCGAAATACCGCTAAACATGTCGTCCAGCGCGCCAACGATTCTGCCATCTCGCCGCCTTAGATCCAACAAAATATTACTGATTCCTTTCATATAGAATGTGTAAATAAATAAATAAAAACCATTGTTTTAAAAGTTTTAAAATTCAGAAAAATTATAACTAATACTTTTGCTTGCCTTTTTATTTTAATCTTATACAACAAAATACTGATAGGTAAAATAGCATAAACGGAATGAGGGGAAAAGAGACAGTTGGACACCTTAAGAAGTAACAACAGGTAGACAAAAATTCAAAAGATGGATAAGATGTAAACACAAAAAAGTTAACATAAAATGTTGCTTATTGGTGGAAGCACTCCGTCGGTTACGACGATGAGGGTTCCGGTTGATCCGATCAACGGAACAGCCTGCTCGTGAAATTAACGTGTAAGTGGCTGAGCACTCCACAGACACGTGTACCCTTAACGCAGTTCTCGGGGAGATTCAGCGTGACACAGAGAGTGACAAGGCCGGCCCCTTGAAATACAGGTACAACAGAAACAAGAAGTAAGAGTGAGAGAAAGTTGTGGTGAAAGAGTACAGCAGGGATCACCACCATCCCTGCCGGAGCCTCGTGGAGCTTAAGGGGTTTTCGCTCAATAAACACTCACAACGCCCGGTCTGGGAATCGAAACCGCGAGTCCGCTGCCCTAACCACTGGGCCATTGCGCCTCCACATGTTGCTTATTATGAATAGTACGACGGAAAACGGGGTAAAAAAAAATGAAGTAAAGTGACGTTTCGGGTGAGCCATTTATCAAAATAAAGAAAGAAGCATGAAAAAAAGAAAGAAAAGAAACGCTACAGGTTTAAAGTACGGTTGTATTTTTCGACTAAATCTTGTAGAAAGTAGTTTTTTAAATAAACTATTTTTCGCGATACTCAAGCATATGTATGGATTTTCTAAACGCTTAAATTATATCTTTCAAAATCTGCGGCGTACTTAGATTCTCTCAACATTGCAACGCTTGAGCACTACTGGCATAGAGAATCATTCGATAATATTGTTGCTCCGGTCATCCAGCCCGATCAAGCAGGCCCATGATCTTAGTAATATACTTATTTCAATGCTATTCATTAATAGAACCGTCAGAGCATTCAGCTGGGCAGTACGTATTAAAAGGGAAAATTCATATCCTCTTCATTTAACCCGAGAAGAACAGAGCTAAGCACCCGTTTTTAAGAGCCTTTCATATGGATATTGTTTGCTTATGATCACACAGTTGACCATTTGGGGTGGGGTTGAGGAGCAGCCAATGTATACTATTCATTGTATAGTCGCAGGAGTGGCTGTGTGGTAAGTAGCTTGTTTACCAACCACATGGTTCCGGGTTCAGTCCCACTGCGTGGCACCTTGGGTAAGTGTCTTCTACTATAGCCTCGGGCCGACCAAAGCCTTGTGAGTAGATTTGGTAGACGGAAACTGAAAGAAGCCCGTCGTATATATGTATATATATATATGCGTGTGTGTGTGTGTGTCTATGTATGTCCCCCTAGCATTGCTTGACAACCGATGCTGGTGTGTGTATGTCCCGTTACTTAGCGGTTCGGCAAAATGAGACCGATAGAATAAGTACTGGGCTTACAAAAGAATAAGTCCCGGGGTCGAGTTGCTCGATCAAAGGCGGTGCTCCAGCATGGCCGCAGTCAAATGACTGAAAAAAGTAAAAGAGTAAAAGAGTAAAAGAGTCGTTTGAATTCACCTCAGTATATTACTGATATTTGCCAGATAACTAAGCAAATAGGCAGTCGTTTAACTTGCTAGAAATAGCAGGTTAGTTTCCTTCAAATCACACTCTATCATCTTAATAAAGAAGTATACATTGAAACAATATAGTCCTTTTTATGAAGAAAAGTGAGATAGTAACGATTGGAAGGCTTTTGATTGTAGCTTAAGTCTAGATCATGTTTGTTCCTTCTCGAGCCATGCCTGGCTGATAAGGGCCGGTTTCCCGGTTTCCTTGGCGTGTAGTTTCCCCACCTGGACGGGACGCCGGTCCGTCACAGGTGAGCTGCAAGATGCAGGAGGAAAGAGTGAGAGAAAGTTGTGGCGAAAGAGTCAGCAGACGTTCGCCATTACCTTCTGCCGGAGCCGCGTGGAGCTTAGGTGTTTCGCTCAAAAACACACACATCGCTCGGTCTTAGATTCGAACCCGCGATCCCTCGACCACGAGTCCGCTATTGTAACCACTAGGCCATGTGTCTCCACTAAGTCTGGATCATGACATACCTTGGGCTAAATAACGACAACAATAAGGATTGATATTTAGCTTTATTGAATTCGAGAAGATGAGTAGCAAAATTCACTAAAATCATGAGAATTAATATGCTGAGTTACCCAGCTGAATGCTCTAATGGTTCTATTAAGTCCAACGTACTTGGTACAAGAGAAATACTCTAGTGCAAGTGGGAGTGAAATTTAGTGAAAGAAATGGCTATGCGGTAAGAAGGTTGCTTCCCAACCACAGGGTTCCGGGTTCAGTCCCACTGCGTGACACTTAGGCCAAGTGTCTTCTACTATGTCCTCGGCCGACCAAGGCCTTGTGAGTAGATTTAGTAGACAGAAACTGAAAGAAGCCCGTCATTTATATATATATATATATATATATATATATATATATTATATATATATATATATATATATATATATATACATACACATGTGTGTGTGTGTTATTTAGGTGTATGTGTCTTTGTGTCTGTGTTTGTCTTCCATCACCGTATGATGGCCGGTGTTGGTGTGTTTACGTACCCGCAACTTAGCGGTTTCGCAAAAGGGACGTATAGAATAAGTAACAGGTTTACAAATAAAAAGTCCTGAGGTCGATTTCTTCGACTAAAAAACCCTCTGAGGTGGTGCTCAAGCATGACCGTAGTCAAATGGCTAAAACAAGTAAAAGAATAAAAGAGTACACACACACACACACGTAATAAACTCCTTGTAACACCAAAGATGAACTGAAGGCAAGGATTATGGCAGCATTTACCAACTTAAACAAGGAGACCGTCCAGAAGAGTTGCAGTAGATTCCGAAGTCGTCTGGAGGCTGTGGTTGAAGCCAATTTCTTTAGTATTTCAAGATGTTTTTGTGTAATTTTGGTAAATATATCTGTCGAAATGAGTTGGAGTGTTATTTTCATTTTTGCGACAATTTATTCACCGCACCCTGTATATATACGACGGGCTTCTTTCAGTTTCCGTCCATCAAATCCACTCACAAGGTTTTGGTCGGCCTGAAGCTATAGTAGAAGACACTTGCCCAAGGTACCACTCAGTGGGATTGAACCCGGAACCATGTGGTTAGAAGCAAACTTCTTTCCACACAACCACACACACACACACACACACACACATATATATATATATATGTGTGTGTGTAATATATATATATAATATATATATATATATATATATATATATATATATAATATATATATATATATATATTTACACACACACATATATATATATATAGTGAGAATTCACAGAAAAAAAAAGACGTAGACGGGTGTGTAAATAATCAGATGTATTAGTTTAACGCTCGGAAAGTGAGGTGTGTGTGTGTGTGTGTGTGTCCGGCATTCGTCATGATAGATCGTTTCCACTAAAACTTTTTCTATTTTCTCTCTCTGTTTATTTTCTCTGTTCTTTTCAGTCGAAGAGCATAGGCTTGAAACATAAAAGACTTTCTCACTTTCCGAGCGTTAAACTAATACATCTGATTGTTATTTACACACCCGTCTACGTCTTTTTTTTCTGTGAATTCTCACTATATATATATATATTTACACACACACATATATATATGTATATGTATGTGTATATATATATATAATATATATATATATATTATTTATATATATATACACATACATATACATATATATATATATGTGTGTTGTGTGTGTGTGTGTGTCCGGCATTCGTCATGATAGATCGTTTCCACTAAAACTTTTTCTATTTTCTCTCTCTGTTTATTTTCTCTGTTCTTTTCAGTCGAAGAGCATAGGCTTGAAACATAAAAGACTTTCTCACTTTCCGAGCGTTAAACTAATACATCTGATTGTTATTTACACACCCGTCTACGTCTTTTTTTTCTGTGAATTCTCACTATATATATATATATATATATATGTGTGTGTGTAATATATATATATATATATATATATATTTATATATATATATACACATACATATACATATATATATATATGTGTGTGTGTGTGTGTGTGTGGTTGTGTAGAGAGAAGTTTGCTTCTAAACCACATGGTTCCGGGTTCAATCTCTCTGAGAGTCTTCCCATTCTGGCGGTGCCTGTAAAAGACGCAGAAAATCGGGCTTCAAGCAAACAAAACGAAACAGTTATTTAATTCCAGGTTAGCTTTGAACGAGCAGACCAATGATCATAGCTATTCCGGACATGAGTATTCCATGACTAAGTTTATATCAATTTATAACACTGATTTCCTATATCTAACTTTCTATCTTTCCTTCTTTTTCTATCTGTCTCACCCCTTCTGTCTCTCTTTGTTTTCGCTTTCTCAATCTGTCTCTGTCTTTCTGTCTGTCTTTTTCTCACTCTCTTCTTCTGTTTATTTGTCTTCCTGGCATGCGCATTAAAAACGATTCACTGTTATAAATTCATTACGTGTCTGTATTTCATTGAAACATGACAGTTCGTTTAAGGTTGGAATAATATTCCCTGCTATTATATATATATATATATATATATATATATACGATAAGAAGTTTGCTTTCCAACCACATGGCTCTGAATTAGATTCCACTGCGTGATACGGCACCCTGGGGTGTCTTCTACTATAGCTTCAGGCCGACCAAAGTCTGGTGAGTGGATTTGTTAGACAGAAACTGAAAGAAGCCCGTCGTATGTGTGTGTGAGTGTGTGTGTGTGCGTTGATTTCAATATTTCATATTTAAAAGAAGAGAAATGGTATATTGTGATGTTTATGCCTTTTCTCAAAATATTATCGCATACGTGAAGTCAACTGACTTTCAAGCAGGAATCAAAACGGTGCTCAGACTCAACTCACCAAAGCTTTTATCTATTATTTCACGCTGCTCGATGCCTAATTTGAATAAATACGCATTGCTTATCACTAAATACAAATTATTGACGACTAAGAATCAAATCGATATTTCTAGAAGATTAAATCGATTAAATCTAGTTCGTAATATTAGCTTGCTTATAATCTATCGGTCCCAGTAGGAATTTAAACTCTGAACGCATAATAAAGTCATATGTTTATTAATCATTGCTAACTATAACACAAATATTTTAGAGATGGCATAGTCGATGAAATTGATCCCAGAACTTGACTGGCATTTATTTTATCGATCCTGGAAGAATGAAAGATAAAGTTAACACTCACATGACTTTGCACAGCAAACACGGGCCACCATTCCTTGCAGTGGATCTTATGAGATATTGCTCAACATAAATCTTCGTTACGCCACTAATGAATAATTTAACAAATCTCATATTAAGTACAGAAAACACTATTTTACGAAGCAAAATAGAATCATTTGATGGAGAGAAAATGTGACTGAATGAGAAGAAAGAAGCAAATTTGTTTAAGTGAACTGAGGTAGCACCTAAATTTATAACACTGATTTCCTATATCTAACTTTCTTTCTTTCCTTCTTTTTCTATCTGTCTCACCCCTTCTCTCTCTCTCTCTTTGTTTCCGCTTCCTCTATCTGTCTCTGTCTTTCTGTCTGTTTTTTTCTCACTCTCTTCTGTTTTTTTGTCTTCCTGACATGCGCATTAAAAACGATTCACTGCTTTAAATTCATTACGTGTCTGTATTTCATTGAAACATGACAGTTCCTTTAGTTAGCTGAATAGTGAGAAGAAATATGCAGAAATTTAGCTGTTCATGCCCAAATTATATATATATATATATATATATATATATATATATATAATCAAGAGGGTTGCAGTCTGGGGAGTTAGGCAGCCAGATGTTAGGGGCCATGTGGTCGCAACAATTGTCTCACAGTCATAACTGGGTTCTCTTGCTTGTGTGACATGATGCAGTATCCTGTTGCCAGATATAGGGTCTTCCAGCAGCCACCCTCTTGACCCATGACAGCACTACCTCCTCCAGGCACTCGATGTAGGCCTCTGTATTGAGTCTGAGGCCGTTTGGGAAGATGAATGGAGACATAACGTCGCTATCAATCGGCACTTGTCCTCAGATTGTACTGTCCTCAGGTAGACATCCAAACACTCGCATTGGAGCTTCCGGCGCGAACGCCAAGCAGTATAGCATGTCGTTTCCAACAGAGTGAATTGCGTCATGGCGTTGTTTTGCTTACAGACGGTGCCCAACTGACCCTACTATACTGTGTAGTCGACACAATCAAAAACAATGTGCACGTACAAAATAAAATATATAAAATGGCGACAATTTACCCATCGCACCGTGTGCACACACACACTCACATATATTTGTATGTATGCATGTGTGTGTGTGTGTGTGTGTCTGTGTCTGTGTGTGTGCATATATATATATATATATATATATATATATATATAATTGTATTTATTACTTGATATCACGACATAAAGAGGATCATCTATGCTACTTAATTAATCTGTCTTTAAATACATTTTGCTGCAAGTAATTCATTGCAAACCTGCGAATTTATCAGTCTTTGATTTTTCAAGGGAACACATTAGTTTTCATTTAATCCTGACACTGCATATGATGTACAAGAGGCAATAAGTGTCGAATGCTGTCCGAGTACCACAGATTGCACAAACCTGAAATACAGGGATGTAACTAAATACCAAAAGGCATGAAGTCAGGCGCAAAATTGTTTCTGCTATTCTGCTATTCACAACACCTCCACGAAATTGAATCATTCCAGGCGCTAAGCTCAGTGCTCTGCCGCTTTTATTGTCTACACTTCTCCGATTTGAGCAAACACAGCATTAAGTCAAAGAATGATATTCACATATTTTTGCTGAATAGACTTTTGAATTATAAGGTTACAAAGTAATTTGGTTCGACAGATTGCTATTAGTAGTTTTGCAACGTACTCTAAACGCCAGGATACGTTATACAAGCCGACAGAAAAGCATTCACTTCAGTTGTTTCCAGTTAGGGTTCAGATGCATTCGGTAGGAATGTCGCTAGTTTTTGATTAAAATAAGATGTCAGTCCATACGCCCAAAACGGAAGAATGGCGTCAGAATAACTTAGAATTTAGCTGATTTTCGTCTGGAACATACATCTCTGTCAGAGTTAAACATAAAAAGATGTAACAAGATCATTGTTTTAGACGGCTACTCCACCTGCAAGAAAGAGTAGCCAAATCTGCCTAGAATCACACTCACCGTCTTAAATTAGGACGTTGGATAATGTGATATTGAGATAGCTACGGTTGGAATGACTTTCCATCATATGTCTACTTGATCATATATCAACTTGTGAAGGCGAATGGCCTAGTAGTTAGAGCGTTGCTCGCATGATCACAGTTTCGATTCCCAGGTCGGACGGGGGGTTGTGTTTTTCAGGAAAACTCTTCGTTTAACATTGCTCCAGTCCATTCAGCTCTAAATGAGCAACCCCGTGAAGCTGGTATATATATAATGTTATATACGGTTAGAGCTTCTTTACCCTTATTATTATGTTTATTATTGTGGGGTTATCGGGAGGGGTCATATAGAATAGATTTAATTAGATTGTTATTAATTAATAGTATAAGATTATA
>NW_021824109.1:5000-20082 GCF_006345805.1 Octopus sinensis | reverse complement strand
ATTTGAGATTCAGTTGAAATTACGTACTTAAACTGAAGCACCAAATCAGTGCGGTATTAATCCGTACAACTCAAGGTGAAAAATCAAATAACGTTTATTTGCATTTATATATATATATATATATATATATAATATATATATATTATATAGTTATATATATATATATAGATTATGGTATGTGGTGTATGTATGTGTATATTGATAATTGTATCAGTTTTTTTTTCTTTTCTTTAAATCAACTTCAATTCTTAAATATTATAATAATAATGATGAAAAAAAAATTATATGTCACAACTTCCGCCTCGACCGCTACCATCACCAGCAAGAAACACATGTACTCCACCTCGACTACTGTCACTGCCAACAGCACCACCACCAACATGACTCCACTTCAACATTACTCCACCGTCACCAATAACAACAATAATAATAAACCTATCTACGATAGGCACAAGTCCTGTCCTGAAATTTGGCAGACTATGGCTAGTCGATTACATCGACCTCAATGCTCGACCGGTACTTATTTTATCGAAGACGAAAGAACGAAAGACAGAGTCGACGTTTGTCGAATTTGAACTCAGGGCGCGAAGAATCCAATAAATTTCGCAAAACTTCTTTGTATTTATTTTTCGACACTTTCAATTTCTACCAACTCACTAACAACAAAAACAATAACAGTAACAATTAAATAGATAAATAGATTAATAATACCTGATTGAAAAGATGTAGTACACCTCAAAGTTGGTAGTTTACATGTTATAGAAACTCCGCGGTCCATTTCTTAACTCACTTTATATATCACTGTGCGTGTGTGTTTGTGTGTATATATATATGTGTGTGGGGGGGCATAAAGATATATATATGTGTGTTTATGTATCCCAATGGGTATACGTTTTCATATAAATATGTGTCAATGCATAGATGTATATGTTTGTTAGACTATGTACATATGTGTGTAGTATGTATGTGTGAAAGTATAAGTGTATATATATATGAATATATGTGTGAGTGTGTGTGTGTTTGTATTTGTTTGTGTACGTATATGCTTATATCTACGCCGGTTGTATGCGATCTTAAAGATTACATCACATTTCTACATGACGCTTGTCAGTTAAACGATAAATCTCTCCACTGTCATCTCTCTCCTCACAACACAGTCTGTACTGACAGTTGATCTACTCAAGGCACGGCTTATATAGAACTTCACAAACACACACAATCTGTTGCACAGCGTCATACACACACACACAACACACTGTTCGCTGTACCCCCCTCTCTAACTCACATTATTAATCACGTCCTTCCTCCCGCTCCCTCTCTCTCTCTCTCTCACACTTTCTCCCCCCTCTCCCTCTCTATTTCTTTCCTTGTTTTTGTTCCCGGAGATTGTGTAATGTATTTGTACGGGAAGGTGACGGCGGTGGCGAACGGTTTCTTTTTCTTTTCATTGTTATTTTACTAGTGGTGGTGGTTGTGGTGGTGGTGGTGGTGGCCTTTTAAAGTGGTGATAGTAGTGTTACTAAAGACTTTCAGTACATAAAAACATACATACAATTGTATGCACTCCAGCAGGCACACACACACACACACACACACACACACACACACACACACACCACATATATGTATGTATAATATATACATAATATATATAAATGCATATATATATATATATATATATATATATATATATATATATATATTATATATACATATAACATATATATATATATATATATATATATATGTATGTATGTGATTATACACGCACGAACACACCACACACACTATAATAGGGTAGATAGATAAATAGATAGATACAATATATTCCTATATGCATACGTACATGCAGACATACACACACACGCATATGTATATATATGTGTGTGTGTATATATATATACACATACATACATGTATGTATACATACATACATGTATGTATGTATGTATGTATGTATGTATGAATGTATGTATGTATGAATGTATGTATGTATGTATGTATGTATGTATGTATGTATGTATATACACTCACGCATACACACACACATACACACACACACAAACGCACATACAGGTACCTAGTCTTTACACCGCCTCTTTTCGCTTTAGCATAGCTTAATATTGTAGTTATTACAGCATAACTCACGAAACCGCCGTCGCTAAAAACATTGGCAACTCCCAGAATTTTACGCATGAGTTTTAACTTCCGTATAAGGGACTATCTCGGTGCTTTGCTCGCGCGCAAAAAGAAAGAAAGAAAGAAAGAAAGAAAGAAAGAAAGAAAGAAAGAAAGAAAGAAAGAAAGAAAGAAAGAAAGAAAGAAAGAAAGAAAGGAAATAAATAACCGGTCACGCTTGGTGTAATTTTACGCTCTGAAGTGTTTTCTCGTGTTATATCATATTATTTGTGCCGCAATTAAAAAATTTGATTTTAAAAAATTCTTATTTTCCTATCTGTGTGTCAGGTGAGCGTTAAACAACGTCACTAGCTACCAAGATAAAGATTTTAAAACGAGATAGGGAATAACAACAAAACTTTCTTGTGGTACTATTAAGATTCAGATTGTCAACTTAAAAAAAAAAAGCATAATAAATCAATTTCACAGAACAAAAGCTACCATGAAAAATCCCAAAGAGTTTAATGGTTATAAAATAAGACAGATACGCAGTAAAATTATGGAAAATATATTAAAAATATCAAGTTTTCGGATAGAGAATATGTCACAAATTAACTTGCTACTCTTCTAAGCCATTACCCATCAGAACTTGTTAAATCTATTTAAACAGTTGAACATTAACAAGTTGAATAAGTTACTTAAACATTTGGATGTTCGAGAAGTTCAAGAAACTATTTGATTACCATAGTATTCGGATAACTCCCAAATCGGCAAGTACTGCATCCAGGCGGCATCGGAATTCCCTATACGGTTGAAGAGTATTAAACAAAGAGGTAAATATCCACTAAATTCAGTAGACAAAGATGGGCTATTTTGGAAGTAGCTTTCTATTTACAACGTTTATCCCAAATGAGGCAAGAAAAAACATCTAGGTATGAAGCAGCAAAAGATACACCAAATACAATGAAAGGTGTCATCAAATTTTGTCTGCCAGATATTACTCTTTTACTCTTTTACATGTTTCAGTCATTTGACTGCGGTCATGCTGGATCACCGCCTTTTAATAGAAGAAATCGACCCCCACAAACTATTTTTTGTAAGCCTCGTACTTATTCTATCGGTCTCTTTAGCCGAACCGCTAAGTTTCGGGGATATAAACATACCAACATCTGTTGTCAAGCGATAGTCGGGAGTGGGGCAAACACAGACACAAAGGCACCCACACATAAATATATATACATATATATACACGACCGGCTTCTTTCAGTTTCCGTCTACCACAAGGCTTTGGTTGGCCCGAGGCTATAGAAGAAGACACTTACCCAAGGTGTTACGCATTGGGACTGAACCCAGAACCATGTGGTTGGGAAGCAAGCTTCTGACCACATCAAACAGAAACTTGGGTTATACAAGATTTATTTGCTTAAGGGTTTGATGGAGCCTTTTAACTTTTGGACAACACTTCAGATCATCTTTCAAATCTCGATTCTGTTCAAATGGTAAACAATATTTCGTGAAAGAATTCAGAGTAAATTACATATATTTTAAGTTATATAAATATTAATTTCAGATTTTGGTACAAGGCCAGCGATTTTGATGGAGTGGGTAAATCGATTATATCGACCCCGGTGTTCCACCGGTACTTATTTTATTGACTTCGAAGGGATGAAAGGCAAAGTCGACCTCGGCGGAATTTGAACTCAGAACGTAAAGACGGACGAAATGCTGCTAAGCATTTTGCCCGACGTGCCAACAGTTCTGCCAGTTGACCGTCTTAAGTAATATAAATAGTAGAGATGCATGAGGAAAAGTTTTACTTAAATGTGTCTCTGGAGTTTTGAAAAAATACTGTGTTCAAATGTAGTTTAAGGAAGGCTACGCGTGTATGACAGAAGATGCAACATTCTGAATCAGCAATACACTTATACAAATGGCGCCGGATGTAGGATTTGAGGTTAATATAGGAGATACTTAGGGTTTATCGGATGATGATAAGGAGGCCCTCATCTATGAAACCACAACGCGTGAAGAGAACTGCAAAAATCTAGTTCAGCTGGTTTTAACAACAGGATCGCATATTAAAATAGCGATACAAATTGTGAATATGGTAGTTAAAAGATCTGTGCTCGCAGCGCTGAATTGTTATAGGGAATTTCACAGAACCAATATGACGATATTCGAAATTTATTTTTGTTTAGGATTTTGTGGTTTTTTGGGGTTTTTTTGCGTGAACTAAGGTAAACATCTCTACATTTATTGAATTTCATTAAACGCGAAGTTTGCTATAAAATATGTATAGTTTTAGACAGAGATACAGATAAACATTTCGTGTGTGTGTGTGTGTGCGTGCACGCAGTCTTTGCTATTAATTTAATTTTTTTTGCAGCAGCAGTTGGCGCATTTCCTTCAACCTGATCAATCTGCTAGGTATCTAAGAGACCAGTAGCGAATTTTTTGCTCTCTTTCAGAATAGAGTGAAGTTTTTTCGGGGTTTTTTGCCCTCTTTCGGAATAGAGTGAAGTTTTTTCGGTTTATAACAACAACAACAACAACAACAAAACAACAAAAACAATAATAATAATAATATAATAATAATAATAATAATTATTATTATTATTATTAAGGCGGCAAGTTGGCAGAATCGTTAGCGCACTGGACGAAATGCTTAGTGGTATTTCGCCCGTTGCTACGTTCTGAGTTCAAATTCCGCTGAGGTCGACTGTGCTTTTCATCTTTTGGGTGTCGATAATTAAGTACCAGTTGAACTCTGGCGGTCGATGTAATCAACTCAGCCCCCACCCAAGCTGCCCTTGTGGTAAAAATTTGAAATGATAATAATAATAATAATAGTAACAACAACAATAATAATAATAATATAAGGCGGTGAGCCGGCAGAATCGTCAGCACGCTGGGCAAAATGCTTTGCGGCATTTCGTCCGTCTTTACGTTCTGAGTTCAAATTCCGCCGTGGTCGACTTTCATCCTTTCGGGGCCGGTAAAATAATTACGAGTTAATCACTGGGGTCGATGTGATCAACCTATTCTCGCCCCTGAAATTGTTGTCTTTAGACCAAAAGTTAAGGCTGTTCATAATTTTTTCAATCCAGCAAGAAATATCTAAATTTTCCGTTTACATATCTACTCCATAGGTTCTATATATTGTAACATACCTTTAAACTGTGAACTGAGATCCCCATTGACATGCAGCTGATATGGAATAAAGTGTTAACACTTACGTTAGTAGCTTCAATTCCCTGTAGCTACTGGACTTAAAGCGACGAATGACCATGGGATTGTACCAAGAAAGGTCCCCTCCGTGGCATAAGTTCTGACAAGGTTGTTTACGGAATATCAGCAGTCGCCCATGCATACCAGCTCTCCTCTTTACACTATTATACGTACACAGGGTAAAGAGAAAAGCCAGGCTTCGGTCATGAATGACCATGGGATTGTATCTAGAAAGTTACCCTCCATGGCACAAGTCTGGGCAAAGATTATGGAAGACCAGAAGTCACCCATGCATACCAGCCTGCCCTCTCCACACCGCCGAGGTTATCGAAAGGAAATTCACACTGAATTTGTTGAGTATATAAACAGATTAGCTGATTCTCTCTCTGGGATTCGTCAAATTGATGTAAAATGCCTCGGATGAGAGCCCAATAAGGTTCAAAAGTTAATTAAGGCTTTTGACCTTTTTTTGCAATCTACGGAAAAATTGTTAAATTTGTTCCGTGTGTATATCTACTATATACGTTACATTATATATATTATTTTCTTTTTCTTTTATTCTTTTGCTTGTTTCAGCTCGAGAGCTACGGCCATTCTGGGGCACAAGGTCTTTAAAACCCACGTAACTCATGCTCAACAGACGTAGTGGAATCGTGCATGTGACCAATCACAGAAGTACATTGGCTTTTCAGAAAGGACTGTATTATTGAACAAAAAAAAAGAAAAACAAAACAAAAAAGACAATGAAAACAGAATGCAAATGTTTTTGCACCTTCATAAATGTATTTCACGCTGTTTGTGTGTGCGCGCGCCTGTATGTATGTATGTATGTATGTATGTATGTATGTATGTATGTATGTATGTATGTATGTATGTATGTATGTATGTATGTATGTATGTTTCTCTTTTGTTTTTAATTATTTGAAATCTTCCTCTGAAGAAGGATCTGGTTTCTAATAAAGATACAAAACAGCATCGTCGGAATGTAGATAACAAATACAAGATCACATTCTAAACTTGAGAAGAGGTTTGAATATTTTAACAGTTCCACTTACAGATTATATTTGTAATGTATGAGTTAGTAGGTTGGTTTCTATTTCTGAAAACCCCAGCTGATACAGGTTATCACTCAAGCATTTACTCACAAAACCAAGGGCATCATTAATTATTGGTAAAAATGTCAATTCATATTCTGGATATAAAAGCTGGAGGTTTCGAAGAATTTGTCTTCCTCTTTGATTTTCAAAGAGATAATGATGTCAGCTGGAAAACAGCCCACTATGATGGTGCACACATTTACTCGTCAACCCCAAATAACAATATCCGGCCTGTTATGCTTCCACTAGACAGATGTTCTGATGGAAATGTTTCACCAGTATTCCTTGTGCTGATATTTGTGTATGTTTTCAAAAACAGGAAGTTTCTCTATATTTTTTCCTGGACATGTATAAGCATGTATTATGTATGTATAGTGCAGGCGCAATGACCCAGTGATTAGGACAGCGATCTCGCAATCGTAGGATCGCTGTTTCGATTCCCAGACGGGGCGTTGTGGGTGTTTATTGAGCGAAAACACCTAAAGTTCCACGAGTCTCCTGAAGGGGCTGGTGGTGAACCCTGCTGTACTCATTCACCACAACTTTCTCTCACTCTTTCTTCCTGTTTCTGTTGTAACTGTATTTCAAAGGGACAGTCTTCTCACACTCTGTGTCACGCTGAATCTCCCCGAGAACTACGTTAAGGGTACACGCGTCTGTGGAGTGCTCAGCCACCTGCACGTCAATTTCACGAGCAGGCTGGTCTGTTGATCGGATCAACTGGAACCCTCGTCATTGTAACCGACGGAGTGCCACGTATGTATGTATACATACACACACACACACACATATATATATATATATATATATATAGATAAGAAAGTTGGTTTGTGAAAACACGTGGTTGAATATATAGAAAAAAGTAAAGAGTGAAAAAACTACAGAAGGCTTAAATGTTAAAAAATATATATATTTGCGTCAATATGTCTGAAGAATATTAGAAAATTAAAAAAATTTTTTTTCCTCTTATAATGACATAATTTAAAAGAAAGACCGGTTTCGCGTGTAGCTTTTCAAATTTCTTGTAACGTCGCAAGAAATTTGAAAAGCTACACGCGAAACCGGTCTTTCTTTTAAATTATGTCATTATAAGAGGAAAAAAAATTTTTTTTTTAATTTTCTAATATTCTTCAGACATATTGACGCAAATATATATATTTTTTAACATTTAAGCCTTCTGTAGTTTTTTCACTCTTCACTTTTTTCTATATATATATATATATATATATATATATATATATGTGTATATATATATGTGTGTGTGTGTATGTGTGTGTGTGTGTAGAGAGAGAGAGAGAGAGAGAGGGCGAGAGAGAAAGAAAGGAAGAAAGAGGGAGTGGGGTATATACATACATACAAACACGCGCGCGCGCGCACACACACACACATACTGTTTATACATATGAGAGGTATTGGTATCCAGAAGACCCAGAATGGCAGGTAAGGCTATGTAAGTGCTACAAGAGGACCGTGGTTAGACTCCCGATTCGATAATAATACGAGTGGGGAATCTAATGCGAGTCTTGTGTGAGCATGTATATGTTAAGTAAAATGAGACAAAACCAAGGCTGTGTGGAATTTATAGGACATTTATAAAGAGAAGGTAATCTTACAGCTGTTTCTGGAATATTAGGGATATCCCCTCATCAGAGATAACATGAGAGAGTTAACTAGAGGGAAATAGTAGAGTTAAATATAAGGAATTATTTTGGAAAAGGATGGATATAGGAAGTATAAAGTGAAATAAGAGAATAAAAACAAAAGTAAAAATATATGTAGGATGTTACAGTTGCAGTTCCATTATCCAAGGAAAGTTGTGTATATAAATATATACATACATATATATATATATATATATATATATATATATATATATATATATGCAAATACATACACACGAATATATACGCACGTGCGCGTGTGTATAAATTTTTCCCGTGTGGTGCTATTCTAAGACAACATTTTCCAAGAATGGTTTAGAACCCTCCAGTATATTCAGCTCCTCCCTGCTGACGTCATTATCTCCTTGAAAATTAAGGAGAAAAAGGATCGTTATGGACAGCTGCTCTGAAACCTCCTGCTTCTATATCCCGATTATAAATTCACATTTATACTAATAATAATTGGTGCACTTGCTTTTGTCAGTAAATGCCTAACTGTCAGTCTGGATAAGCTTGGATTTTTCAGAAAAAGAAATTTACAGATTCGCACATTACAGATACAATCTGTAAGCGGAACAGTAAAGCTTGACAAGACTTTCCTCAGGTTTCAAATGGGACATTCTTTTCATTATCTACATTACAAAGATGGAACTTTGTATCATTGTTGAAAACCAGCTCTTTCTTCGGGTGAAGAATTGAAATGATTAAAAATAGAAGAAAACATACGTACGCACACACACACCACACATACACACACATACTCACACATACACACACACACACCAACTCACACATACACACACATACTCACACACACACACACACACACATGTAACCGAAAATGCAACTACATTAAAGAACACATTCATTCAAAAGGTTTTCTCGCTCTCCCATTTAACGTGGAGTTTGTATTAGAACATAGAATCCTGCATAATTTAGCTTGAGAGGATGTTTCACAAGGACTCGTGGTGCATAAAAGCACTCGTCATTATATCGTTAACAGGCGAGAATCACTTGCTTCGGCTAACGGAGCTGCCAGATTACGTGATTTCACCCTGCTATACGTTCCTCAGAGACAGATGTACAGACATATGCATATACACACACATACAGAGACACACACATTCACATGTATATATATATATGTGTGTTTGTGTGTGTGTGTGTGTGTGTGTGTATGTGTGTGTGTGTGTGTATGTGTGTGTGTGTGTTTTGTGTGTGTGTGTAACGTAGCGTACCAGTGTTTAAGTGCTGATCACGCGGTCTCTACATGTGTGCTTACCTAGACGTAGAATTCCCTCTATTTTTCTGAAGGAGATATACGATGTCATTAGACTGTAGGTTTTGTAAGACGAAGAATTGTGACCTAAAGAAATAAGGAAATAAGGTGGGGGTGTTTGTGTAAGATTTTGAAGACGGAATGTTAAAGCCTGGAGAGCTTAGCGTTAAGTTCTGAATTTAATTGTTGTAGAATTTGGTTTCAGAGTTGGCTGGCTGTTGCCCAAAAGTTAGTTTCTATATCAAGTTGAATCATATTGTTAAATCGTTATGATTAATTCTAAATCGCGGTTAAGTAGATGTGGCAGTGTGGGTGGAAGGTGTTCGGTTCGAACTACGATTAGTAGTTGAATAGCAACGGTTAGCCATGTATTTGTGATGTAATAGATTTGCTTTGGCTATTGTACATATTAGTGTGATCGCGGTAGGAGGACTTGGTTTAGTAATGGATCTTTGAATTTAAAGGAATTTGTGCATGGGACGTTTTTAAACGTAAGCGATACAAAACCATACAATTATGGAATCATTTAGTTAAATGAAGTGCCGAGAAGTAGGAAATTCTGGGGGTTCTAATGTAGAACAGTCCGTGAAGGTGTCGCAGAAGCTTGTCTTGGAATCGGCTGGTCAGCAGGCTTACTATGTGAATATGAGTTTACGAACTTACATGTACCACACAGCATGCAATAAATGCAGCGGATCTCATGTTGGAGACACTCTTTGCACACTGCACAACTCTATTAAAGAACACATCCATTCAAACATATATACCTCAAGTTATATCATGCTGTCAGTTTCTAAAAAGAATGAAATAGTATTGTACATGATTACCATTGATTAGTAACTCTGAAGATAAACAAAAACTAAATAAGGGGTTTTCTGTGCATCTTTTCCTTTATTCATTAATTTCATCGTGGCTGTGTGGTAAGAAGTTTGCTTCCCAACCACATGGTTCCGAGTTCAGTCCCACTGCGTGGCATCTTGGGCAAGTGTCTTCTACTATAATCTCGGGCCGACCAAAGCCTTGTGAGTGGATTTGGTAGACGGAAACTGTAAAAGGCCGTTAGATTTGCAGACCTTCTGGCATACATTGCACTGAAAGGTGTGCACAGACATATAGGCAGACTAGTTAGTGGAGGTTCGTTTTCCATGGCTTCGCAAATGAGATTTGAGCCCAGTAAAAGAAAGGCATAGTATGTATGTATGTACATGTATGTATATATATATATATATATATATATATATATATATATATATATATATATATATATATATATATATATATATATAATATATATATGTATGTATGTATGTATATATACATATATGTACATACCTACATATATATGTATATATACATGCATATATGGGTACAGGACATCAAAAAACAACAAAAAAAAACGTTGAACACAATGAGAAACGCAAACATAAAAACGAAAACATGGAAACGAACTTTTTTTGAACAACAGAAAAAGTAAACAGAGAAACGAGACATACAACATAAAGAATATAAGAATATTCCCCTTCTTCAGTTGTGCCTGTTGTATATATATATATGCAAGTGGAGGCGCAATGGCCCAGTGGTTAGGGCAGCGGACTCGCAGTCGTAGGATCGCGGTTTCGATTCCCAGACCGGGCGTTGTGAGTGTTTATTGAGCGAAAACACCTAAAGCTCCACGATGCTCCGGCAGGGATGGTGGTGATCCCTGCTGTACTCTTTCACCACAACTTTCTCTCACTCTTACTTCCTGTTTCTGTTGTACCTGTATTTCAAAGGGCCGGCCTTGTCACTCTCTGTGTCACGCTGAATAACCCGAGAACTACGTTAAGGGTACACGTGTCTGTGGAGTGCTTATGATTTCATAATTTCATAATTTCATGAGCAGGCTGTTCCGTTGATCGGATCAACCGGAACCCTCGTCGTCGTAACCGACGGAGTGCTTTCATATATATGCATACACACACACAAACACATATACATATAAATCCACATAGACTTATGGATATACATATATACTCCTCTCCATGCATATTAAAAAAAGATCGAATGCACACACATATACATACACATACACACACACACAAAACACACACATTCATGCATACACGTTTGTGTGTGCGGGCGCGTGGTTGTAATTGAATGTGTATTTATGTGGGCGTGGTGTGGCAGAATCGATTCTTAGACTTTGTTTTTGTTCTATTGAACCGCTTTTCCACTCTCTCTTTGTGAGATTGTGTGTGTATGTGTGTGAGCACGTAGGTGTCTATACATACATCTGTCACGATACTCTCTGTTAGTTTATCAGTAAATCTATCTATCTATCTATATATCTATCTATCTATCTATCAAGTATCACTTGAAAAGGAAAGTGAGAGTAGAAGGCAAGCTTTGTCTAGCGAATGTTTTTTTAAAAAAATGGGTGAATGTAGCAAGGATGGCATAATCCTATGAACCCGGAAATTTAAAACAGAGGGTTACCCACTTGCAAACAAATGAGGTAACATGTAACAATATTGACCGAGGTTACTACGGTCTTTTCCGTAGGCTTTTCTTCCCACGGATAAACCCTATCTGCTTCTCCCTTTACACCTTACATCATGACACTGTGATACATGATCCCTAATGATCGTTTTTTTCTTCTTTTTTCTGTTTTCTTTTCTTTTGTTTTTTTTCCTTCTTTTTTGTTCTTCTTTCCCTTTTACGATCCCTTTTGATCGAAAACCTACCCCACCTTTTTTTTTCCCTAAAAAGAAAAGCTCTACTTTGTATGCAGCCTTGTGTGGCTAATAAAGAAACATATCTATCTATCTTTCTATCTATCTATCTATCTATCTATCTATCTATCTATCTATCTATCTATCTATCTATCTATCTATCTTTCTGTCTGTCTGTCTGTCTACTTCCCTCCCTCTCTCCATCCCTCTCTCCCTACCTACCTACCTACCTATCTACCTACCTACCTACCTACCTACCTATCTATCTATCTATCTATCTATCTATCTATCTATCTATCTATCTATCTATCTATCTATCTATCTATCTATCTATCTGTCTGTTTGTCTTTTTTTTTCCTCTTCCCCTTTTTTTTCCCTTTTTTCTTCTTTTTTCATTTCTCTTTTCTTTTGTTCCTTTTCGTTTTCTTTTTTTTATTTTTATTTTTTATTTTTTATTTTATAAATTTTTTTTTTGTTCTTTTCTTCCTTTTTACGATCCCTCTTGATCGAAAACCTACGCCACCCCTTTTTTTTGTTTCTTTTGTTTTTTGTTTTTTTCATCCCCCAACAGAAAAGCTCTACCTTGTAACTTGTCCCATCTGTGTGCAGCCCTGTGTGGCCAATAAAAAAACTTATCTATCTATCTATCTATATATCTATCTGTCTGTGTGTCTATATCTACCTGTCTGTTTGTCTATCTATCTAAATATCGACCAACGTTTACATCTCTCTCCTCTCACACAATCTCTCTTTCTCTGTCTGTCTCTTCGTTCGTGTTAAACACCGAAGAATACAAAATATTTATTTAATTATTAATCTGTGCAAATGAAGATATGTCAATTTCTTGTTCAGTGTTCCCTGTCTCTCTGTTGACACACCACCAGGTATCGATCCTAGTTGATACCTATTTATCACAATTATCGATTATTAAGAACCAAACACCAAATGCAATCCCATGGTATTTGAATACAGAGATATTGATTGGTTTTAGCCTCAATTATTTACTCCGCCCATTAAAGCGTTTCTAACAAATCACTGTTTCAAGACCCAGTATCGATTTGTAATGAAAGAGGTAAAATTGATTAACCTCTACACCAGTATATTACGGATATTTTATTGAGCTCACTAGATGAAAGGCCGTATAAGACATTGGTGGGATTTGAACGCAGAACATAAAGGGTGGTATTTAAATACTGCCGCACATTTTACTTAGTGCACCTCCTTAACAATTCCATCAGTTCATCTCTGCTGCTAAGATTGGAAACTAATAGTGACGTCATCGGCCTTCAGTGTTGAATGTCCCTTTCATAGTTACTAATAGAAGCGGGGCGTGTTTGAATTCTTCATTGAGGTTCAGATAATATCACCGCATCTATTTATTTAATATGTAGCCCTATTCGTAAGTACTTAATCCCACTGCGAAATTAGGCCCATGAGGATCATTTCGGCAGCTTGGGATGAGGGTCAAACTTATCTGTTTTGCAGTCTTTTTTATTTTTACAATTCTTCAAAAGTCGCTTACCTTTTCCTCCTTAATACCAATATAGAATAAAGAAGGAAGCCTACTTATTAAAATGTAAACAAAACTGTTTCAGGCATAAGCACATTTGTTTAACGGAACGATAAAGGACTAGTGTCAGTCGAGTGTAGCTCAAGATGATGACGACGACGATGATGATGACGACGACCACCACCACCACCTACGCCGACGACGATGCTGATGATGGCAGTGGTAGAGATAGTGATGCTGCTGCTGCTGCTGATGATGATGATGATGATGGCAGCGATGATGACGACGATGATGATAATGATGACGATGATGATGATGATGGTGATGATGATGATAATGATGATGATGATGATGATAACAGGCCGACACGAATTATTCTAGCACCAATACAGTGTAGGTTTTGATAATGATTAGAGTGACACTAATTACTCCAGTACCAATCCAGTGTAAATAATGACGATGTAAATAAGTGTAGCTTATATTGGCAATAGATTGACACAAAAGTATTTGAGAGCCGATTCAGCGAAGAATTTGAGCATAATCCGTACTTTTATTTATAATTCGATTAACACGCTTTAGTAAATATCTAATATTCAAAACATAAAAGACTTGAAGAGCGTAGGCTCGAAACGTAAAAGACTTTTTCACTTTCCCGAGCGTCAAATTACTACACCAGTTTGTTGTTCTTACATCTGTCTTCATCATTTGTTTTTCTGTAAATTTCAACTGTGTGTGTGTGTATGGGTAGCATTCTACAATGTCGAATTATGTAAACCTAGTGTGTATTTATTCTCTGTAATATGAAGCATTATCATCGCTGGAATTTCATTGAGTCTTATAGTGTTTTGAATTTTGAGATTAACGAAGTTGAATATTTGTTTGCTATAATGAAAATGTAGATGCATTTTCCCCATTCACGCTATATTTCCCCATTTACCCTGACACAATCTGCACCATGCGTGACTACCCTGTTGTTCACATGAATAAACGTTGCTACACCCCACCCCCCACACACACATATGTATGTATTATACGTGTGTGTGTATGTATGTGTATATATGTATATATAAACGTATGTATATATCTGAGTGTGTGTATATATTATATATATATATATATATATTATATTAAAAGGGCTTAGTTAAATAAATTACTTTGCCACATACTGAACTCATTAGAAATAGTAGCTAAAAAAACTTTTTTAAAACTATTTCTAATACTTAAAGAAAATCTCTCTCATATAGTGTTTGCTCAATTCAACTCACGAAAGTATGGGGGTAAAGACATTAAAAAATCAAATGCAAAGGCTATTTGAAACGTACGTTTCAAGATTAGTCACTCGACATTTCTATCATCAGCTCAGAACTCCTTGGTTTGGATTTGAAAACACTGAAAGTGGGAGCATACCCTTTCGGCTTCTTATCGCTTCTGAAGATCTGCTCGAAACTAACAGTGCCAGCAAACCCAAAATATGCAGG
>NW_021824108.1:0-19885 GCF_006345805.1 Octopus sinensis | reverse complement strand
AGTTCTGTACTTAGGCACACACACACAACCACACACACACACACACACACACACACACACACACACACACACACACACACACACTCACACACACACACACTCACACAGACAAACACACACAAGTAGTGATTTTAAGTTTGAGTATATATCTTGTAAAATGCTGTTTAAAGCCCGTTCACTGTATTCGGCTATCTGATGTCATCAACAATATAGACTTCAATACTTCTGGACTTTTTGCTGTCATCTCATAAATGAAGCAGTTTTTTATAATCCTTATATTTTTCAAAATTAAGATAAACAAAGTACTTTTTTCTGTTAATCTAAAACATATTCTCCTTCATTTTCTACAATGCTCTTCCATCTATCTGGTAGACTTGCAAGTCGCCTCTTCCAAAATTCACTTGTCCGTGATTAAAAATACTCCTCCATTACTTTTCTGACTTGACACTAATTCCTGCTTCCTTTACTTTACCGTCATCATTCAAAGATGCTTCTTGCTTAATTATGGAAACATTATTGATATGTGGTCATATCTGTGTGGGATTGACTTTGTTATGTTATAGGTGTTTTTGTTTCTGATATAACTTATGTTCTTTCTTCTCATGTTGTGTTATATTTATATATACAATACTCTTTCTTATGGCCACATGCTCGCCTTTATCAAGCCAATTATATAGATAGGTTCTTGTTGGTTTGTTCTTCCTAAATTTGACTTTCTATTGAATATTGACAAGTAAATATTTACTCATTAATAAATAAGCTTGATGTTAATCAATACGGTTTTCTCCTGCTCAATGTAATGACAATATTTAGAGGTGTCTCAGTGTTAAAATAAAGTAAAAACATGAAAATGGGAAATGGACTCAATTAAAGATTATGTAGGAACTCAATACTTTGTAATTGCTTTAATTAGTGGATAAACAAGCTATGAGTAAATTTAGATGAACTTTTGTGTAATTAGGGGCATTTGTTTTGAATATTTGTGTAATATTGTCATAATTTTTATTTATTCATCATTTGTAGTGCTGCACTTCCCTTACCTGAAGAGGATGAAATGCTCTCTGGTGTAGTGGTAGGTAGATATCTCGCCAGCCAGGGAGCGGACTTTCACCATAAAAACAACAAATATAACACACCATTTGACCTCATTAAGGACCCAAATTTGAGAAAAATTAGAAGCATTTTTACCACCACAGTAAGTATTTCCTGGCAATGGAACAGATAAACCAGTACATTTTCTATTTTGTATATAATCATGTTTATATGTTTATTTCGTTTTAATTCTACCCATACATTATACTGTCGCTAGTGTTTTTGTCAAAGGCCACACAATAAACAATATGCAGTTGTCAGGAGATCAAAGAAAGAACACGATTTAGATTACATTCACATGATTCGTAGTGTTGCCAGTTATACTTCACTGTCCATCACCACCTACCCCTCTTCGTTCCCTATTTTAAAGATTTGTGATCAATACGAAAATATAGATCTAAATAATGAAGTGAATGAATTCCATTTTGAAACTGTTACTTAGAATTAAGTGGAATTTATCTGTCTACCAACATCTTTTTCTCACTCTTCTATGTCCGAATCAGTCAATATTAAGAATGATTTCATAGAAAAATAACCTACAAACACACACCAACTGTGTATATATTATATTTCTGCAAATACTGATGGAATATTGCCACATATCTTCATAGAGAAAAAAACCTGCCAGGAAACGTAAATAATTCAAGTAACACATATACCATTACTAGGTGTTTTAGTCGCCTTTCACTCCCGTATTTTATAAGGTTTGGCAATTTCGTTGCCATACATCTCTCTGTATGAGCTACTTAAGAAGCAGACACATTTCCCCCTCAGTGAATATACAAAACTTTCTTTGTCTGTTGAAATTTAAATATCACTCTTTTACTTGTTTCAGTCATTTGACTGCGGCCATGCTGGAGCACTGCCTTTAGTCGAAAAATTCGACCCCAGATCTTATTCTGTGTAAGCCTAGTACTTATTTGCTGAAACGCTAGATTACGGGAACGTAAACACACCAACATTGGTTGTGAAGCGATGGTGGAGGGACAAACACAGACAGACAATTTACACAACCACCACACACACACATATATATATATATATATATATATATATATATATATATATATATATATATATGCGATGGGCTTCTTTCAGTTTCCCTCTACCAAATCCACTCAAAAAGCATTGGTCAGTCCGAAGCTATAGTAAAGTCACTTGCCGAAAGTGCCACGCAGTGGGACTGAACCCAGAACCATGTGGTTGGTAAGCAAGCTACTTACCACATCTACTCCTGCGCCTATTGTTCAGAGATATTGATTTTTGGTCTGCATAAATATAGATCTGTTTTCTTCAATTGACAAGCCTCAGAAGATTTTCTCTACTTTACAAATGATCGTTTATGTGAATGTTGTAATAATAATATAATGTCTATAGAGCGCAGCTGAAGTTACTGGAAAGGGGCAAATAGGGGACAGAAAACTGCAATTAGTCAAAGAAAGGCAGCAATGGAAGCTAGAAGTAGATGCACGATACATATAATAAAACAACCCGAAAGGAGGGAAACAGTAAAAGAGTTATATCAAAGAAAGAAGACATAGGTACATCAGGAAGAGTGTTAGGGAATTTCAGGAAATATGGAAGTTTTGAAGAATGCAGTGTCCTGATATCTAACAAGAGATATCAGTTTATTTCATGCTTCAAAAATTCTGAACAGCGAAAAATATTTCTGAAAGTCATGGGTGCTGCACTGCTTTTCTCTTTGTTCTAAGCATGTCTGCTGGTGTTGGAGAAATTGCTTTCAAAACGATTACCAAAGTTGTTGTTGGGAAGATGATGGATATTCTTGTGGGATTCCACTGAGTCAGCTGTTAGACATCCAAATTTTAATGTACTCAGATGATACCGAGAGAAACAATACATTCAAGATATGGTGAGTGACAGAGTGTATTTGCCTAGCTGTACGTAATATTCTAGACAGGATGGGGTTCCAGATTGGAGGTGAATACCGTAAGTTTGGACATACCATTTCCCATACGTAACTTTAAACAGACAACTTGACAAAGTGCAAGACAAAGCGTTTTCAGAGAGATGCTAAGATACTTTCGATCTTTTTGATGACTTTAGGAATGGGAATCATCCGTCAAATGTCCTTCTTGACATTAATCCCGAGGTCCAGTTCACCAGTAGACTTCTGAAGTTGGGTGTTGTGGAGGAAATTGGTAAATTCTGAGTTTACCTTCCATAATGTATAGTGGTGCACCTATCTACAACTAGCTTGATTTAGACAGCACCTTGCTGCAAATGTCCAGATGAGGCTGAAGCAATGATCTGTAGCGTAGAGTAACCTGCTTCAGTTTGGCATCAATTAAATTAATACATTTCCAGAACAACAATGGACTAAAACAGATCCTACCAATCTTCAGGTGTGATTCTATAGTATCATTACACTGTGACTACTTCTTGTTAAGCAAGAATGAACGACATCAGAGATTTAAGTAAATTAATCCTCACCCAAAATCAGACAGCTTCAACATAATTCGTTTGTGTGGCAGAGAATTAAAGGCTTTGGTGAAGTCGAGGTAAATAACATCTACCCAAAAGCCACAATATGTTATTTAGGTGATTGTCTTGAAGAAATTCTGTGAGTTGGTTACAGCAGCTAGAATTAGGGAAAAATCCAAATTGTGAGGATGGAATAAGGTTATGTGAATTCCAGATTCTTCAAAGTATCTCTCTCTGTCACAGAACACCATAAATTTGATGAGGCAGCTAATGAAAATGATTGGACAATAATTGGTAGTTATTAAGGGGTCACCTTTTTAATACTCTTCTTGGATAAGGAAATGACAGTGGCAATTTTCCATAGTTTTGTAGTCAGCCAAATTAGAAGAGGAGAAAAATTTAATGTAGTAGAAAAGAAGATGTCACATTTAAGGAACAAATATACGACGCCATCAATAAAGGGGAAGCATCGTGACACATAATCAACAGGTGTATCGATTGAGGACCCTTATCAGCAGAGTTAGTTATTTGCCGAGGCTTTTTCGACAATTTTCAAACAAGATGATGGTCGTGAACCCCCTCCATTTGATAGATGGGTACCTCCAATGCCTAGATTGGTCATCACTCGGGACGAAGTCGAACGCGTTATTCAAGGCCTCGATATCAACAAGGGTCACGGCCCTGATGGCATACACCCACAGGTTATCAAAGCGTTGGCTCCGGTCATCTGCCAACCTTTAACACTTCTATTCAATATGTCATTAGCGACGGGTGTTGTACCTGCGGACTAGAGAACAGCGATAATCTGCCCTATTTTCAAGAAAGGGTGCCGCAAAGACCCACTTAACTACCAACCGGTTTCCCTTACTTCAATATTCAGCAAGATATTCGAAACCATCCTTAAGAAAAGTATGTTGCTCCACCTCCAAAACACAGCCTCTATCTCTGATTCCCAACACGGCTTCGTGCTGAAGAGATCATGCTTGACCAGCTTTCTGGTAATGGAAGAATTGGTGGCGCGTATCCTGGATGATGGTGATGCTGTTGACATCGTTTTATTGGACTTTGCCAATGCTTTTGACTCGGTTAACCACCGCCTATTACTTGTCAAGCTTCAAGCATATAGTTTCCATCCGGATATTGTACGATGGGTTGGTGCCTTCCTCTCAGATCGCTCCTTCCAAGTCCAATTTAATGGTTCGCGGTCCGACGTCTCCAGTGTGAGCAGTGGCGTGCCTCAATGTTCAGTGCTTGGGCCGTTATTATTTTTAGTCTTCGTAAATGACTTGCCCGACGACCTCACGCAACACACCCTTCTATTTGCCGACGATGTCAAACTGGTTGCTCCTCACAGTGATATAGAGGATCTTCGTCGATGCCTCCACCAAGTTCGGAGGTGGTCAAACAAACGGGACCTGTGTCTGAACGTGTCAAAGTGCGGTCATCTGCCTGTTGGCTCTCCTCCTGCAACTCAACTTGATTTCGAGCCGGGTCGTCTGCTGCTGGAGATGACCGATCAGGTAAAGCACCTGGGTATCTTGGTGGATTCCTCCTTTTCGCCTTCGGCCCAGTGCGTCCATGCTGCCAACAAAGCACGCGGAATTCTGTTCTTGATTCAACGGTCATTCGGAATGCTCACAGCAGCCATATTCCTACCACTCTATGTCATGCTGGTGAGACCCATATTGGAGTATGGGATTCAAGCCTCTTCTCCTTATCTCCTCAAAGACATACAGCATCTCGAAAGAGTCCAGAAGCTGGCTACCCGCATGGTTCTTGGTCTTAAGCATTTGTCTTATGAAGAAAGGCTGAAGACGCTCGACCTTTATTCTCTAGAAAAACGACGACGCCGTGGTGATCTCATTCTTGCTCACAACATCATAAGCAGAAAGTGTAACCTCTCGAAAGAGCTGTTCTTTACTCCTGCTCCAGAGCGTCGGCTGCGGGGTCATTCCGAAAAGCTCTATCTACGACAATTTCATCTCAATCGAAGGAGAGGGGCTTTCTCCGTCCGGGTTGCGGGTCCGTGGAATAAGCTGCCGGACGACATAGTGAAGATGTCGACGACCGCTCGGTTCAAAGTCTCTCTTGACCAGAAATGGTCTGAACTCTTTGTATGACCACCCTCTCTGTACATAACTCCCTATCCTCCTACATAACCTTTGAGCCAATAAAAAAAGGAATTGAAAAAAATATTGAATTGAATTGAATATGTATATATATATACATATATGATAGATCGCTAGCCACTACACATTCTTTATTTTCTCTCCTTGTTTCCTTCTGTATTCCTTCCTGTTGAAGAGTGTAGGCTCGAAACTTTAAAGACTTTTTCACTTCCCGAGCGTTAAACTTATACATATGTTTGTTGTCTACACTACTTGTCTTCGTCTTGTTTTTTCTTTTCGTGAATTCCTCTCTCACTCTCTCTCTCTGTATATGTATATGTATATGTATATATATAAGTAATACTCGTAGGCCACGCCAGCGTGACTATCTGTTCCAATGGACTCCACTGCGAATTTTGAACCCCAAGAGACAACTCCTCCAGTTGGTTAACAATGCGGAACTGCATCCGATAAATTGCAGCAGGGGAGCGAACCCCTACCATCTTCTAGGGATGTGTCTAGCTGACCAGTACTAGTTTCGGGTAATTTCTGCCACTCTGCAGTGCTGGAAACCTCATCTGCTAATCTGTGTTGACGGAATGTATACAATACAGTATGTGTATATAAAGAAACCTGTGTAGATATTTTCTTCAGAAGAAATGAGTTCGATGTTAGAAGTGAAATATATTTCTGGAAGATATGCAGTTCACTGTGTGTCAACCAATTTCTATGATGTATCAGGGTCAAGACAAACATTTATCAATGTATGTATGCATGTGTGTGTATGTATGTGTGTGTGTGTTGTGTTTCTGCGTCATTTAACTACACAAAATGCTGTATGTATGTAATGTTTAAAGAAGATTTCTGCTCTACTCTTGGTAGTTACTGATGTATCTTATAATATTCTCTATTCCGAACATGTAAATAAATAATATTTGTTATAAATGAATGTTATTGATTGGATATTTCTGTTTTATCCACAGATGTTTGTGGTGCAGAAAAAGCGGCCACAACAAAAGTTCATCCATGTGGACACCTTGTAATATGTAAGGGATGTTCAAACGTTACACTTCAACGATGTTTGAAGTGCGGGAAACCTGTAACGAGCAGAACTGGAGATGGTAAGAAATCTTGCTGATCTGTCTGTTTGTCCTGCTTGTCCCACTGCCCTTATTGTGTAGAATAATATACTTCATGTTGTTATGTAGGCAGAGGTCTGCCATAATCTGGCAGATTTATGATAAAAGGTGTTCCTAGTGTCTGTTCTCTGTAATAGTATATCTCTCACACTACATCCACCAAACATTGACCTTATCCAAGTAGGAAACATGTCACACTTCAAGAGGGTTGTAGTCTGCAACATAAAAATAATGGAAGATTCTGCAAGATAATTAGTGAGTAACTGAAGTATCAATAAATCTCCATCAGCTCTATAATTAATTATGAGTTATTATAAGATAATTATGAGTTATTAGAAGATAATTAAATACAACAGTACTTACAAGGACATCAGTGTCATCTTTGGTAAAGTATTAAATTTAGTAGAATATTTTAAAGGAGTAAATTGTATGTGTCACCTGTTTTGAGACTTCAACACGCAACTCCATGTTGCTGTGTTGGTCTTTGGGTGATATCAAGGCTAACAGAGACACTGTTTTGTCCGTCTCTCAAATTTAGGTTTTGGTTCTGACTTGAGTGTCACATTCCAACCAGATCATGAAACCTTCAAATATATCTTGAATGAGATGACATTCTGGTGAACTGTGAAGTTAAAATTAGGGATTATCAGCAACAATGTTTAACAAAGAGATCAGGTGTATGTTTCTCCTTCTTGAAGTGGTTGTGACATGTGTTTGTTGTTATATCTTTGATGAATAAATTTGTTGACACTGGAATCAAACAGGTTGTTAGTGAAGATCAGGGTTTTGAAAAGGCAATAGATTTGGCATAGATATAAGCAGGGAAACCAAAACCTACAGATTAACTGTTATTAGGTGATAATTAAGTGATATAATTACAGCATTGTTAGATTATGTAGGATATCTTAACAGAGAGAGGAAATTTACAAAGATCAACTAGAGTTCGTTTTGGAGCTAAATATTGGCTATTACATGGGTCCACTGTTGAAAGTATAAAAATATTGACCAAAACAATTATGATCGCCGGTTGGCCATTGATGGTATGAATGTTTCTCATTAATAAAATATAGATTATTAATAAATATAAAGAACTTGTGCTATAAATAAATATAAAACTTGGAGACACATATTTCAGAGAGTCCAAAGTTTGAAGAGAAGGGAGTGCAGACTGTGGCAGAGACAGTTGATGAGTTTAAAATAAGAGATCTTAATTAATTTCTATGGATTTTACATTCACCTCAGCTATTTTGCGTATTAGAATGGTGGAGAACAAATCCCATCTCTAATTTCCATTTGAAAGGTTAGCTCTAAAGTAATTGTATTAAAAATATTACTGAAATTTCATAAAGTCATGGTTAACGTGTTTGGTAAAATGGATAAATTAAAAGCCACAATAGAGTTAATATTGTCTTCTGGAAGATGGAACTATAATTTATTATTTTAGGTGTAAACTCGTGAATTAATAAAATAGTTGTTTGTTTTTCTACTAAGATCTTTCGTAAGTTTTCTGATAGGTTATTCTTGATGTTGTTATGTAGCCAGATGTCTGTCGTAATATTTTGTATTTTCTGGGGTTGTGTACCCTGAATGTCTCTGGTTAGAATACATTTTGTTGTTGCAAATTAGAAAATTCTAATTAAATATTAACTCTGTATAAGAATATTCATCATGAACTTAATTTTATTAAATGTTAAATTTAGTATTGAACCGTGAATATCTGTTTATATTTAAACAAATTATTGGTGTTTATACAAAATATACGATCAGAAATTGAATATGACTTGAATACACAAATCCTTCTTTGTAGCTATATATAATATACACTTATTACATTGTTTGAACAACATTTACCATCCATATAGTCATTCTTTTTCTCACTCTTGTTAGATTTTAGATGATATTAATGCTAAAAGAGGCACAGTTTTCTGAGTGTTTCACCCTTTGGTCTTGATTGTTGCGTTCAAATTATTTAATGAAAGATAATCATTGTTATTTGACCAGGAAATGAATTAATCATTAGTATTTGGCAGTGGACTTGGTTATATCTTTCTTCGTTTGCTCATGGAACTACCATAATATTAGCTGTGCTGAGACACAATCATATTCATTGTAATGAAGGCTATATGTTCTTTACTCAGATTATATACAATCTATATTGATATCTAGTATTGCACCGTCAAGCACAGTGCCATTGTATCACATATATACCCAATTATCATGATAATTAATAAGCTATAATTCATTAACTCTCTTACATTTGTATGTCTGAAATGTAAACTGATTTTGTCATAGGAACATCCTGTACCCTCACATTACATGTTATATCTTGTTAGGGATCATGTTGGGGAAGGGTGTATGGAATTTGGCTTGTGGAGATGTTTTTTAGGGGACAGATTGTGTGCGGGGTGGGGGGTATGCACATAAAGGACATGTCTTTATGGGCGCAGTTTTACTTAATTAGAGAGGAATGTTGATTAGTGAATTCTAGAGATGAGAGGACTGTGCCATGCCATAGGTTTGGCACAGTTATAAGAAAAGAAAGACAATGCTAAGAGAAAACTGTCATCAAGTGTTAATTAAATGAGATAATTGCAACATTGTTAGAATATTTAATGTGTTTTTAGAGAGAGAGAGAGAGAGGGAGAGGGTGGATTAGAAATGTTAGTCTGTTTTATTGTGGTCATATTGAGTTATTACATGGGACCACTGTAGAAAGTACAGAAATATTGACCAAAACCATAATGGTCAACATTTGACCATTAACGACAGAATTGAATGTCTCACAATAACAAGATAGAGTTTAATATAAATAAAGATGAAGAAAGTTTATTTTTAAATGTAAAACTTGGAAATATTTATTTCAGAGGCTCCAAAGTTTGAAGACAGGTGTGTACAAATAGAGGCTATATGTCAGGAAATAGGGGCTGCATCTCAGGCAATTGGTGAGTATAAAATAATAGTTCCCAATTGATTTCTGTAAGGTTTTCTTCCCCCGAGTATATTGTGCTTGAAAGAATAACTGAAAACAGATTCCATTCCTATTTTCCAATTGAACGATTATCTGTATAATAATTGAATTAAAGATATCGATTTACTGAGAGTTTATGAAATACCCATTGAGGTTAATGCTGTTGGTAATAATGTTCAAATTAGAAGACACAATAGAGTTAATTTTGTCATTTGGTCAAGAACTCATCATCATCATCATCGTTTAACGTCCGTTTTTATAGTAGCATGGGTCGGACGATTTCACTGGCAAGGCAGTAGGCTGCGTCAGGCTGCAATGTGATCTGGCAAGGTTTCCACATATGTATGCCATTCCTAACGCCAACCACTCCGAGAGTGTGGTGGGTGCTTTTAACGTGCCACCGACACAGGAGCCAGTCGGGGTGGGTGCTGGCATCAACCACGTTCGGATGGTGTTTCTTATGTGCCAACGGCACAGGGAACTAGTCAGGCGTCAGTGACAAGGACCTATGCTTCTATGGTACTTATAACGTGACACAGGAACAGGTGCCAGCCAGGCGGCACTGGCATCGGTCACAACTACAATTTCCATTTTGATTTCGATTTTAATTTGATTTTGATTTGTGATTTCTGGTTTTTGGTTTTACTTGACTCGGAAATTCTTCTCAAGCGCAACTTATCACTCTGTGATTCAAGGGTACTTTTAAAAGGGGCTGGTTATGCGCCACTGGTATAGGCTACAGCTGTGATCTCACTTCACTTGCCGAGTCCTCTTAATCACGTCATATTTCCAGAGGTCTCTGTCTCTTGCCATTACCTCTGTGAGGGCCAACGTTCGAAGGTCGTTTCACCACGTCATGCCTGTCTTCCTGGGTCACCCCTTTCCACGGGTTCCTTCCACTGTTAGGGTGTAACGCTTCTTCCCACAGCACTCCTCATCCATACACATGACCATACCAGTGCAGTTGTCTCTCTTGTACACCACATCTGATGCTTCTTATGTCTAACACTTCTCTCAGGCCTCTTCACTCTGCCTTGTGTGCACACTGACATCGTTGCGTTCAAATTATTTAATGGAAGTTAGTCATTGTTATTTGACCAGGAAATGAATTAAGCATTAGTATTTGACAGTGGACTTGGTTATATCTTTCTTCGTTTGCTCATGGAACTACCATAATATTAGCTGTGCTGAGACACAATCATATTCATTGTAATGAAGGTTATATGTTCTTTACTCAGATTATATACAATCTATATTGATATCTAGTATTGCACCGTCAAGCACTGTGCCATTGTATCACATATATACCCAATTATCATGATAATTAATAAGCTATAATTCATTAACTCTCTTACATTTGTATGTATGAAATGTAAACATATTTTGTCATAGGGACCTTGTGTACCTTCACTTAACATTTTACACCTTGTTAGGGATTTAGGGATCATGTGGGGAAGGGTGTATGGAATTTGGCTTGTGGAGATGATTTTTAGGGGACAGATTGTGTGCGGGGTGGGGGGTATGCACATAAAGGACATGTCTTTATGGGCGCAGTTTTACTTAATTAGAGAGGAATGTTGATTAGTGAATTCTAGAGATGAGAGGACTGTGCCATGCCATAGATTTGGCGCAGTTATAAGAAAAGAAAGACAATGCTAAGAGAAAACTCTTATCAAGTGTTAATTAAATGAGATAATTGGTACATTGTTAGAATATTTAATGTGTTTTTAGAGAGAGAGAGAGAGAGAGAGAGAGAGGGAGAGGGTGGATATAGAAATGTTAGTCTGTTTTATTGTTTCATATTGGGCTATTACATGGGACCACTGTAGAAAGTACAGAAATATTGACCAAAACCATAATGGTCAACATTTGACCATTAACAACAGAAATTGAATGTCTCACAATAACAAGATAGAGTTTATATAAATAAGATGAAGAAAGTTTATTTTTAAATGTAAAACTTGGAAATATTTATTTCAGAGGCTCCAAAGTTTGAAGACAGGTGTGTACAAACAGAGGCTACATGTCAGGAATTAGGGGCTACATCTCAGGCAATTGGTGAGTATAAAATAATAGTTCCCAATTGATTTCTGTAAGGTTTTCTTCCCCCGAGTATATTGTGCTCGAAAGAATAACTGAAAACAGATTCCATTCCTATTTTCCAATTGAACGATTATCTGTATAATAATTGAATTAAAGATATCGATTTACTGTGAGTTTATGAAATACCCATTGAGGTTAATGCTGTTGGTAATAATGTTCAAATTTTAGACACAAAAGAGTTAATTTTGTCATTTGGTCACAGAACTCATCATCATCATCATCAACATCACCATCGTTTAACGTCCGTTTTTTATGGTGGCATGGATTGGATGATTTCACTGGCAAGGCAGTAGGCTGCGCCAGGCTCCAATGTGATCTGGCAAGGTTTCCACATATGTATGCCATTCCTAACGCCAACCACTCCGAGAGTGTGGTGGGTGCTTTTTACGTGCCACCGACACAGGAGCCAGTCGGGGTGGGTGCTGGCATCAACCACGTTCGGATGGTGTTCTTATGTGCCAACGGCACAGGGAACTAGTCAGGCGGCAGTGACAAGGACCTATGCTTCTATGGTACTTATAACGTGACACAGGAACAGGTGCCAGCCAGGCGGCACTGGCATCGGTTACAACTACAATTTCCATTTTGATTTCGATCTTAATTTGATTTTGATTTGTGATTTCTGGTTTTTGGTTTTACTTGACTCGGAAATTCTTCTCAAGCGCAACTTATCACTCTGTGATTCAAGGGTACTTTTAAAAAGGGCTGGTTATGCGCCACTGGTATATGCTACAGCCATGATCTCACTTCACTTGCCGAGTCCTCTTAATCACGTCATATTTCCAGAGGTCTCTGTCTCTTGCCATTACCTCTGTGAGGGCCAACGTTCGAAGGTCGTTTCACCACGTCATGCCTGTCTTCCTGGGTCACCCCTTTCCACGGGTTCCTTCCACTGTTAGGGTGTAACGCTTCTTCCCACAGCACTCCTCATCCATACACATGACCATACCAGTGCAATTGTCTCTCTTGTACACCACATCTGATGCTTCTTATGTCTAACACTTCTCTCAGGCCTCTTCACTCTGCCTTGTGTGCACACTGACATCGTTGCATTCAAATTATTTAATGGAAGTTAGTCATTGTTATTTGACCGGGAAATGAATTAGTCATTAGTATTTGGCAGTGGACTTGGTTATATCTTTCTTCGTTTGCTCATGGAACTACCATAATATTAGCTGTGCTGAGACACAATCATATTCATAGTAATGAAGGCTATATGTTCTTTACTCAGATTATATACAATCTATATTGATATCTAGTATTGCACCGTCAAGCACTGTGCCATTGTATCACATATATACCCAATTATCATGATAATTAATAAGCTATAATTCATTAACTCTCTTACATTTGTATGTCTGAAATGTAAACTGATTTTGTCATAGGGACCTCGTGTACCCTCACCTAACATTTTACACCTTGTTAGGGATCATGTTGGGGAAGGGTGTATGGAATTTGGCTTGTGGAGATGATTTTTAGGGGACAGATTGTGTGCGGGGTGGGGGGTATGCACGTAAAGGACATGTCTTTATGGGCTCAGTTTTACTTAATTAGAGAGGAATGTTGATTAGTGAATTCTAGAGATGAGAGGACTGTGCCATGCCATAGATTTGGCGCAGTTATAAGAAAAGAAAGACAATGCTAAGAGAAAACTGTTATCAAGTGTTAATTAAATGAGATAATTGCAACATTGTTAGAATATTTAATGTTTTTAGAGAGAGAGAGAGAGAGAGAGGAGAGAGAGAGGGAGAGGGTGGATATAGAATGTTAGTCTGTTTTATTGTTTCATATTGGGCTATTACATGGGACCACTGTAGAAAGTACAGAAATATTGACCAAAACCATAATGGTCAACATTTGACCATTAACAACAGAAATTGAATGTCTCACAATAACAAGATAGAGTTTAATATAAATAAAGATGAAGAAAGTTTATTTTTAAATGTAAAACTTGGAAATATTTATTTCAGGGGCTCCAAATTGTGAGGACAGGTGTGTACAAACAGAGGCTACATGTCAGGAATTAGGGGCTACATCTCAGGCAATTGGTGAGTATAAAATAATAGTTCCCAATTGATTTCTGTAAGGTTACTTCCCCCGAGTATATTGTGCTCGAAAGAATAACTGAAAACAGCTTCCATTCCTATTTTCCAATTGAACGATTATCTCTATAATAATTGTATTAAAGATATCGATTTACTGTGAGTTTATGAAATACCCATTGAGGTTAATGCTGTTGGTAATAATGTTCAAATTAGAAGACACAATAGAGTTAATTTTGTCATTTGGTCACAGAACTCATCATCATCATCATCATCATCATCATTTAACATCCGTTTCTTATGGTGGCATGGGTCGGACGATTTCACTGGCAAGGCAGTAGGCTGCGTCAGGCTGCAATGTGATCTGGCAAGGTTTCCACATATGTATGCTATTCCTAACGACAACCACTTCGAGAGTGTGGTGGGTGCCTTTTACGTGCCACCGACACAGGAGCCAGTTGAAGTTGGGGCTGGCATTGTCCACGTTCGGAAGGTACTTTTTATGTGCCAACGGCACAGGGAACCAGTCAGGCGGCACTGGCAACAAACAATGTTTGAATGGTACTTATTATGTGCCAGCCAGGCGGCACTGGCATTGGCCATAATTACAATTTGCATTTTGATTTCGATCTTGATTTGATTTTGATTTGTGATTTCTGGTTTTTGGTTTTACTTGACTCGGAAATTCTTCTCAAGCGCAACTTATCACTCTGTGATTCAAGGGTACTTTTAAAAGGGGCTGGTTATGCGCCACTGGTATAGGCTACAGCTGTGATCTCACTTCACTTGCCGAGTCCTCTTAATCACATCATATTTACAGTGGTCTCTGTCTCTTGCCATTACCTCTGTGAGGCCCAACGTTCGAAGGTCGTTTCACCACGTCATCCCCTGTCTTCCTGGGTCACCCCTTTGCACGGGTTCTTTCCACTGTGAGGGTGTAACACTTCTTCCCACAATTCTCCTCATCCATACCCATAACCATACCAGTGCAGTTGTCTCTCTTGTACACCACATCTGATGCTTCTTATGTCTAACACTTCTCTCAGGCCTCTTCACTCTGCCTTGTGTACACACTGACATCGTTGCGTTCAAATTATTTAATAGAATATAGTCATTGTTATTTGACCGGGAAATGAATTAGTCATTAGTATTTGGCAGTGGACTTGGTTATATCTTTCTTCGTTTGCTCATGGAACTACCATAATATTAGCTGTGCTGAGACACAATCATATTCATTGTAATGAAGGTTATATGTTCTTTACTCAGATTATATACAATCTATATTGATATCTAATAATGACCGAGAACAGGTTCCAATGCTAGATTTCATTTGAATGCTTAGCTATAAAGAAATTCTGTTCTTCTACAACAACACAAATATCCAATAAATGTACTTTATGCAAACATCAGTTACTCATTCACTCGCAGAAAGAAAGATACAAAAATTAAATATAAACCCTGAAACGGTTCTCTCCCGTTAAGGAGAATATTCGCCCTGTTTGTCATCTCATTGTACTCATTCATTCTCTCTCTCTCACTCATGCTCTTTCTCTCCGTCTTTTCAAGAAAGATGCTGGTTAAAAGTTTCAATACAATAAATGATATCATCCTCATCCTTTCTCATCTGCTCTCCATGCTCCCATACACTAGGTGGGTCATCACTGTCCAAGTCAGTTGTATCTGAAATTACTGCCAACCGTCATTTGTTGAGGAAAACATCTCACTTAAACATTGCAGCTTTTCTAAGGTGGTAGACCCTTTCTAACCCCAACCACTTTATAAAAGGTCCTGGGTATATTTTATTGTCGCACAAGCATTAGAAATGATCATCAATTTCCCAACAATATCAAACGTTCCTTTCAAACTTGTGGTGTCATCTTTCCTAGTTTCCAACAACCACTTCCTAGTGTGTTCTGGGAGCATTTAATTATAGCACAAGTAGTAATCAAGTTGTGCTACATTCTATATAATTAGACGGTCCTCACTACTCTATGATGTTTTGCTTCACTGAAGCTGATGACATTTTCAGGAGGTGAGAAGGGAATGTGATGACAAAAGAATCAGGATGCGGGGAGAGAAATTTGCAATACCCCCTCTCCCGGCTGTGGGGTCTTTGTCTTACATGTCTTTTGGCTAAATATTCCAGTACTTGTGCGTTACACAAAGGGGCCACGTACACTCTGTGAGGTGGTTGGCATCAATAAGAACATCCTACCGTAGAAAACCATGCCAAAGAAACCATCTGGGGCCTGGTGCAGTTGTCTGGCTTGTCAGATCCTGTCAAGATTTCCAACCCATTCCAGCATGGAAAACAAACTTTGAATGTTGATGATGATGATGATGTCTTCCAGTAACTCATCATAATTCTTTGTCTTAGATTGTTACAGTAGTTTCCTGTCTGGTATAACATATTAGCTCAGTATAATAATATCGATTGTGGAAACCGATTCAGTGATTTTGATAACATTCATATTGAACAGAGAACATATGTTCACATTTGAACAAAACATTGATGCTAACATATGCAATACATGGAAAGGAATGAACGTAAGAGATTCCTGTGTGACTTGAACTCACAACTCTTTTCTAACTATATATATATAATTATCGCTTGTTACGATGTTTCAATAACGTTTACTGTCCATATAGACATCGTTATACTGACAATTGTTGGCTTTGAGATGGTTTCAATTGTAAGAGAGTCACTGTTTTCAGTCTTTCACATTTTGGTTTTACTTCCGACTTGATTGTTATGTTGAAATTAGATCATGGAACCTGGTCATTGTTATTTGACCAAGAAAAGAATTCATCATTAGTATTCGGTACTGGAAATGGTTACATTTTTCTATGGTTTCTCATGGAACTGCCATCATATCAACTGTGCTGAGACACAACCATATTCATTGTAACAAATGTCACATGTTCTTCACACAGATTTTATACAATCTATATTGATAGTTAGTGTTTAAACGCCGCATTAACATGATAATTAATCAGCTATCATTCATTAACTCTCTTAAACTTGTCTGTCTGGAAGTTTCATAGCATTATCTTGTACCCTCATCTGATATTTTACACCTTGTTACCCTCAAAGTTAACATAACTTTTATATGGGTACACAACCACATCCCTACGAACTAGTTTTTACAGATGTATGCCCTTCCCACAATAATAAAGTGTTGATTATCAATAACTATAATGAAATTATACTATAAAACGTAAAACTTGAAAATATTCATTTCAAACACTCCAACGTCTGTGAAGGATGCCTTGACAACATCACAGCCAGTTTGTGAGAAGCAAATAACAGTACCTCATGGATTTCTATATTTTTAACCTTCACCTGAGCATTTGTAGTTTATCAGAATGACTGAGGACAAGATCCATTCCTAATTTACATCTGAAATTTTAGCTGTATAATAATTCTATTAGACATTTTGATATCAATGGAATTTCACAAAATATCCAACGGGGTTGGCATGGTTCGGAAAATGGATAATTTAGAAGACAATAGAATTAATACTGTATTTTGAAACGGAGGACTAAAATATGTAGTTACTAAGTTTACTGATAGGTTATTGCTGTTGTTGCTATTTAGGCAAATGTCTCTCATAATATGACAGATTTACAATGAAATGTGTTCCGTATGTGAACACCCTGCCTTTTGTTCTCACTGATAATAAATTTATCATTACATCCCCTAAACATTGTCTTTATCCATGTAAAAGCATTAGGTTTGATGTTGAGACAACTGTTCTCTCTCTCCCTCTCTCTCCAAGATAGACACTGATGACCCTCATCATTTATCATCTGATGTCTATGCTCCTATCGATTGGATGGATGATTCCTATCCATGTCAGTTCTTATTAACAAATACTGTCCGCCTTGATTGGATGAGGAACACATTCCGGCTTTTCTATGGTGATGTGCCTTTCCTAACATCAACCACTTTAAAAAGGGCCTTGGGCACAATTTTGCTCCAAAAGCCCTAGAAAAATGATCATGTCGTCAACAAAATTAAACGCTCCTCTTTAACTTCTACAAGGAAATTCTGTTTGCAGATACTGAGAACAGAAAGCTAAAATACAATAAAGATGAACTGGATGGATATATGCAGGAGATCCAAAGCAAAAGCAATGATTCCCATTCATAGACAGTTTGAAATGTCCATTGAAACCAGCAATCAAATACCGATTGATTAGTTCAGACTAATTTCAACCTTGAATATTGATGGCAAGATTTATAAGGTTGTATTCACAAAGAGATCAACTGTAAATCTACAGAATAATGAATATGGGACTAAAAGTATCTTGAAGACTGGAATCCTCTGGCATTCCAGGCTGTGTGGAACATGTGTCTTAAATCTAGGATGTGATACAAGACGGAAAGAAGAATAAAAGGGATTGAATGTTGTGTGATTTGATCTGGTTTATGGTTCTCTAGCAAACAAATTGTTGATGGAAGCAGTGGACCTGTTTTATATATGAGAAAAGATTAAGGATCTGATGAGGAGCTGCTATAACAATTTCAATATGCAGTTCTTGAGGAAAACTTTCTCGGTAGACTGGTATCATTTTGAAGCGGGAATTGCTGTAGTTTCTACAAAATCAGTCATTTGGTTTGTGATTTTTATGGAGATGTTACTTAAATCAGCAGATTGATAAGAAATGGCTCAAAGGAAAACACTGGAGAAGACATTAATGGATTACATGACAATAGTAACAACAAATAAAAGGATATGCAAATAGTTCTGGATTAACTGAGTAGACTGAGGAACTTGGTGAAGAATGTGGTTCAATGCAAATGGGTAATGCAGCCCGTCATTTGTGAAAGGTCAGCAGAAACAAGTGAAGGTCAAAATAGCAGGAGAAACCCTGATGAAGTTTAAAGGGAAACTTGAAAAACTATTACGACGATGGTAAACTACCTAATTTTGCAATAAGAGTAAAGGCATTGAGATCAAGTCACAGAACGAAGATGGTTAAAAGAAACAAATATGCCAAACATTCTGGAAAATAAAAGATTTGGAGCTCGCACTTTGTATTCCCGTCTTTCTTATATATTTTTGAGTATCAGTCCTTTTGTACCATTTCAGATGTCTTCACTGCAATAATGTGTAGATGTCCAGTTGTATGTAGTGAATGGGGTTTTGTACAAGTGTGCAGTGTTTTAGGACACCTGATATCACTTTTTGTTTCATCTGTGGAGAACTGATCATTGCTCACCTGTATTAAGGAGTCTTAAAATATTCCCTGCACCAGATAATGACCAGGTGAACTGGCATGTGGGATGATAAAATTCAAGATTTCCAACAGCAAAGAGAACAGGTATTACGTTTATTTTACTTGAAGTGGTGTGTCATGCAATTCTGACGAGATCTTTGGAGACCACATTGGATGATATTGGACTTTAGCAGAAGATGAGGAGAATGGTGGTTAGTGAAGTGTAGAGTTCAGAGGACAGTCACATGTCATAGATTTGGTACAGATATATGAAAGGAGAGAGAGAACTATGAAATGATAATTGAATGAAATAATTGCAACATTGTTAGATTATGTAGGATGTCTCTGTTAAAGAGAAACAAGGTTTCGGAAAGTTAGTCTATTTTGTTGCGGGCCTAAATATTGAGCTATTACCTGGTCCCACAATGGAAAGTATAAAAATACTGAGCAAAACCCTAGTGGTTACCAGCCAACCACTGATGATAACAATGTCCCACAACAATAAACTACAGAATATTTATAGAGATAAATAAGTTTTACAATAAATTATAAAAGCTGGAAATATTTATTTCAGAGAGTCCAGTTCTGAAGGAGAAAGATCTTCTGAGAGTGGCTAAGAGGTTAGGACGTGATTGGTGGCAAATAGGTGAGTATATTTGATTTCTATATATTTTACTTTCACCTGATCTATTTTATTTGTCAGAATGAATGAGAACAAGTTACATTCCTCATTTCCAATTGATAGGTCATCTGTATGACAATTTTA
>NW_021824107.1:0-20000 GCF_006345805.1 Octopus sinensis | reverse complement strand
CCCTTTACGCCGGTGAATCGATGAATTGCGCGTTATAAGCACATATCCTGTAAAGGATATGGTGGTGGGGGGGGTTTCTCCGATGACGAAAATCAACTGCGATAAAGCACTCATGTTACAGTCTATAGATTAGTTATTGTTCACATCTTTTTGAACTTCTACCTGCCAATTTTGCCCTCCTGATGAAGGAAGCCGGTATTACAGTAATATATATATATGCATCCATCTACTGATGGATATCTATGAATTTTTACACAGTCCATCTCCTGATTATGAACGTTACATATATATGTATACACACGAACACACACATATTTATACACATATTCATTCACACATAGTTTTTTAACTCGACATCTGTTTCTTGAGTCCCGGTATAGTTGTAATGTTCATAATCAGGCGATGGAATGTGTAAAAATTCATAGATATCCATTAGTAGATGGATGCATATATATATTACTGTAATACCGGCTTCCTTCATCAGGAGGGCAAAATTGGCAGGTAGAAGTTCAAGAAGATGTGAACAATAACGAATCTATAGACGGGAACATGAGTGCTTTATCGCTGTTGATTTTCACCATCGTTTTCTGTATTTGCTATACTACATGTAAAGGTAAATTTGGCAGTTTTTCGTCCGATTTGACGTATTGAATTGAAATCCACCGAACTCGACTTTACTTTTCGGCCTTTTACCATAGATGAAATAAATACCAGTTGAACCCTGACGTCGATGCAATCAACTTACCTCTCCCCCGAAGTTGCGGACTTTGTGCCAAAATGTCAAATCAATATTAAGAATTTGCGTAAAGCAGTCCATATTTAGAAAGTTTATTTTCTACCCGTTTAAATTGTAATATGCTTACTTTAAAACAATATAGAGAAAATTGAGGTGATTTATTCATTTATAAAAAGACACGAAGATAGCGTCTAGAATATGGATTGGAAAATCACCGTAAGTGAAAAGTAAAAGACTGGCTTCAGGAAATGAACCCCCAACTTCTGTGAACATGACAAATATTCTACACATATATGTATAAATAAAAACCATTCTTACTTGACTAATGATTGAGGAATTAGTTATGGTGTGCGTACCTACACCTACGTCGTTAAAGTTTCTCTCTCTCTCTCTTTCCATACATTGAGGTACGCACACACACACATACACACGCACACAAACACACACACACACACATATATATATCAATGTCAATACGCAAAATCAGGTATTATAAAAGATTGCTCCACATAATTTTTCATCAATATGCTCAAATACACATGCATATATATGTTAATATATATGTGTGTATATATGCATATATATATATATTTATATATATACATATACATAAACACACATATATATTATGCATAGATATACATATATGCATATATATATATATAGATATATAGATATATATATATATTTATATATATACATATACATAAACACACATGTATATATGCATAGATATACATATATGCATATATGCATAGATATATATAATATATTATATATTATATATATATATATATGAATGTATGTATGTACGTATGTATGTTTGTAATCATGCATGCGTGTGTGCATTTGTATGTATATATGTATATTTATGAGTGTGTGTGCGCGCGCGTGCGTATGTTTGTGTGGACTAATAAATCTTTGTTATAGACATCGACAACTTTCGGAATTGATAAAAACTTCTAAACGAATACGAATGTCTTCGATCGAGTTCTCTGCAACTTGATTCAATTTTCTCTTCAAATCTGGTGCATCTATTATTAACATAATCAGAACTTTGCAAAACTCTGCGGAATTTTCAGGCGGTCGAATGAAACAAAAGAAGAACCGAAATTCTTTAGTTGCAGTTTACGAAGCTTATATTGTTTGTAAATTCTTCATTTTCTTTGATATTACTTTACAATTCGATTTTCCATGTATCTTGTTCTTTGAATGTAATATATTCCAGAAATCTTTTGTAGAAATATTTACCATTATTCGGTATCTGTTGACTTCGACTTGGCGTACATTTATGTGAACATCAAAATGGTCGTTATATATGAAGTACGTTTCGCTCCCTCTTGTTCTTTCTCCGATATATATATATATATATATATATATATAACAGACATATACATATATATGCCATATCAAATCTATAGATATGTGGTGTGTGCGTATATATATATATATATATATATATATATTACATATATATGCATATATATGTATAGATATGTGGTGTGTGCGTAAATATATATATATATATGTGTGTGTGTGTGTAGTATATAATATATATATATATATTATATAATATATATAAATGTATACACACGAACACACACATATTTATACGCATACTCATTCACACAAACACATATATAATGTATAATATATACTATGCATATATTTAACTATATATTTATGTGCATGTGTACCTATCTATCTATCTATCTATCTATCTAATCTATCTATCTATCTATCTATCTGTCTATATATATATATTTCCTTGTTTGTGTACGTGTGCGGTACCTCCTTTGGAACAACCATCACGTAATATATAAAATATATACCTTTGTCAACCAACTTTGGAAAGTTCTGTATAGTTTCGTATCTGTTAATTGAAGACGATCGTGTTAAATACAATGTATGAAGAGAATGACAAAAAACGCAGTTCGTCCAACGTTAATCGCGGCGAGAGTTTTTCAGTGTGTTCTGCATCGCTATATATATATTACAATGGCTGTCACGACAAGAAAACTGTGAAACACTTTGATCGTAAGAATACTTAGGCAAGCATACCGCCATTAATATCAGCAGCAAAGCAATAAACAGAAAAAGACAGAACAACGTATGAAGTGTTAATGTGAGGATATATATGAACACACACACACACACACACACACACACACACACACACACACACACAACACACACACATATGTATATACAAAAACACACATAAACACACACACACATGTATATAAATATATTTAAATACACAAATACGCATATTCACACACATATGTGTGTTTATACATTTAATATATATATATATAATATATATATATGTTAATATACATATATGCGCATATATATTATATATATATATAATATAATATACATATATATATATATATATATATATATATATATATATATATATAATATATATATTTAGTATGGTATATATATGTATATGTAATTATATATATATATATAATACATATATATATATATATACATATATATTATATATATATATATATATATATATATATATATTATACATACATATATATAGTAAAATACAATATATGCGCATAGTTACAAACAACATCATATCGGTGTTTATGCATGTATATGCCTGTGTGTATATGCGTGTATAGCATGTGGTTTATGTGTATATGTATATATCTGTTTCAATATCTATATTTCACTGTGTTTGCGCTCGCTCACTTATGTGTGTGTGTGTGTGAGTGAGCATTTCTCCATAGCTTCTAGTTATTATTGTCGCGGAATAATGTATAAAGATAGTTGTTCAAAGTGGTATGATAAAGGAACCTAAAGCGATTCATAATGAAGTTTAAATCGCTAGCGTAACAATTGAGTGAACCGTTGACAGTAAGTACGGATGGCGATGTTAGGTAATGTTTATAGGAATATGTGAAATATAAAAAAGGATCGTGTTTATGAACATGTCTGTTTATGTTCCCATGAAACGGCTCTCAGCTTATGGATGAAAGGAGGGAGCAGAGCTCTTAAGACCATCCCAGAATCAGCTGGAGATATGTTCCAACTAGATCTGCGCAAAGGGCAATAGAGGTGAGCTTCCAAACATACGATTTACCCTGCGTTTCAAACAGATGTTGTTACACCATCCAAGGAGACTAACAGATTTGGGGCAACTGAACAATGCAGGAAACTGTGGACGAAAACACAATAATGGTGCAAAATGCTGCAAAAGATGGGTAGACAGGAGTCAGGACCTCGGTGTGGCCCTTCCCCAGGAATTAAGGGCCAAAGCATTTGATAACAGAAACTTCTCCGAATATCTCCCCTTGTTCATCTATTTCTAGTTTCAAAACTTTCTTGCTACTTAATGTATAACTGTGGGTATTTCTGAAAATATTTTGTTTTGCCGGAAGGTTTAATCAACCATTGAAAGTTATGGAGTGGTTCGTTCAACCAGTTAAACAGAGAACTAGGTAGAATGATAGATATACATATATACAGAGAATAGGAGAATTACAGAAACGTTTTTTTAAGTGGACTGACAATATTTCTTTGAATCTGTCCTCTTCATGCATATTAAGTTGTCACTTCAAAGATATATATATATACTACAATGGAAATTGAAACGGCTGATAGTCAAGAGATATAATTTGTAAGCGTAAGGAGTTAATTCTTTGTTGATTATATGTATAGAGATGTTGGAAATTATATGAGTATAATGTTGATATTTAATCAATAATCGTGAGTCCGACAAAACATATATTTTGTTTCAGGTGAGGGCTTCGTCAGACAATCAATAAAACAGTGTGGTTATTTCAGTTGATTAAACAGAGAAATAGATAGAAGGTAAAGGCTAGATCGATACAGAAACGATATATCACCGTTGTCAGTCATTTGAACTATTGTGCTGTTTCGACTCTTATTTCTAGCAATGCCAGCACCTCTGTCACTTTAGTGACGTCTATAAATTTGCTTTTAGGTTGATAAATTTCTAATAAGCCACCCATATCGATATATATAAAACTGTAGTTGTGAGTCTGTCCCCTTCGATTTAGATTCCTAACTACTCCCACATTTTGCGGTGCAGTTTAACCAAATTCGGGTATCTTATAGTCGTGATTTATATCGAGCCCGTCTGGGTATTAGCGCGCGTCTACGATGAGTCTACGATTTTAAAAATAATTTAACATCATTTTTTATTCCATTTTAATGCATATTTTTTCGTGTGTCGATGGCGGCGGAGTTGGCGTCCACGCTCACACCTGCACCTGTGTTGCTTCTTGTCTTCTTCCCTCCCTCGTGAAGCTGTGGGGAAGGGAGTGTAAGGAAATCAACGTCGTAAAGCGTTGTCAGGGAGACCAGCGTTCTTTTAGAACAACGACTTCATGGCTTGAAGACACCAAAACAGAAAATGTCTACGATCAGTCAACGATTTAAAAAAAAATTTACTATAATTTTTTTTCCATTTTTAATGCACTATTTTTTGCTATTTTTTGGCTATAACTCTCTAAAAATGCTTATATAGTTATTTCCCTTACAAACCCGAGCAACGCCGGGCGATACTGCTAGTTATTTATAGTTTTCACTTTTACCCTTTTTTGAAATCAGCGTATGAGTTCAACGGTTTCTTTATAAGCTAAAAAGGTGGGTTGAGTTTAGCCCGAGGCCACCTATTAGTTGAGTATAACCCTAAAAGCCACCGACGAGAATTAAGATGCTCTACATCAAAATTCGCTATCACAGTGATCTGGCTGTCCGGTGGGAAAGTTATCTCCCTTGTCCGTCATGAAGATAGTGCTTCTGTGGCTACTGATTTGGTCTGACTCATATTTCTAGCAATGTCGCTACCACTTGCTATTCTCTGTCACGTTAGGGACGTCTAGATATGTATATAGATATGTATACATACATCATATAATATATATATATATATATATATATATATATATATATATATATATATATATACACAATCCTCCTGTAAATAATAATAATGGTATTTTTATATAAGCTTAAAGCTTTTGGTGATTACTGTGCAATGACTGAGGAAAATAGCCTAATAAAGGGGCATTTAAGCCCTCAATAGAAAAGAGAAGGCTTTCCTATCCCGCGCGGAGAAGAAGGCCTTCATTTTTTTCTGTCGAGGGCCTATATGCCCCTTTATTAGACTATGTTCCTTAGTCATTGCACGGTGATTGCCATAAGCTTTAAGTTTATATAAAAATACCATTATTATTATTTACAGGATTGTAAAAACGGCGCCGTATAAAAAAACCATTCGCACCAAAAGCATATATATATATATATATACTATATATATTATAATATATATATATATATATTATATATATATATATATATATATATGCATGTATGTGTGTGCATATATATACATATATATATATATATATATACATATATATATATTATTTATACATTCATACATGCATACATACATACATACATACATAGGAAAAGTGCAAAATACAATAAAGCAAACTCAGTAACTACCAATCAAGTGAAGTGGCGCTGAATGGTTTGTCTTAAACAATTCTGTATGTTCCCTATCATTCGATGTATTTAGCCAGATGTGGATTATAAGAGTACTAAAAAAGTACCTGCTCTCATTCCAAATCTCTATTTCTTTACGTTATATATATATACATATATATAATATATATATATATATATGATCAAAATAAGCAACAAGGATATCCAAAGGTAGTGTGGTACAATCGTTTCATGCTACTTCATTTAATTAAACAATGCAAGTATTACTACACTACCTTTGGATATCCTTGTTGCTTATTCTGATTATAACCATCCCATTTGATTTATGTGGATAATACCATACCAAATTCTGGTACCTTTAACTTAAGTACCATATTCATCTCAATCTAAATTTTTGCTGAACTTATAATATATATGTATATATATATATATATATATACACACATATGGGTACAGAGAGGGAGAAAAAAGATCGCTGAACATGGAAGTTGTATTCTAAGCGAACTGACAAAGTTCCTTTGAACCTGTCTCCCCTGTGTATACCAGGTATAATGTCGCTTACTAAGAACAAATTAGATTCGCTGGAACAAAAATATAACTGTACAGCTGGAAGTAAATTTTGGATTAGGATCTCGTAGAAAAAAAGGCAACATAAAAAACGGATTAATTTAATAATAAAGAATATAGAATTTGAGAGTTCTGGAAAATACTACAATTGCAAGTACTGTGTGGAATTCTATCAAAATAATTAGATTTATAACGTAACAAGATATACTTACGGAGGGAGTAAGGTTATTTTGCTTGGCATATCTTAGCAGGAGAACCTCAAATGCCGTTCTTCTTTTATATTCAGTGTATCATTCCGCTTTTGCTTCTTCTTTTTTTTTTCTCTTTCGATGTTCTATTTTCTTTCCTTCATTTTTTTTTTTTGTCTTGTTCATGATACGATTAATGTTATAAGACCAGTAAAAATATCTCATTTCTAAAATAGGATAGCCTTAATACAAGGGCAGCAATAGCAGAAACCATGACAACGACGATGCCGATGACGATGATGACGTCGATGATGACGACGATGACAACAACAATAACAAACAGTTTTAGAAGAATGACTCGTTTGCAGTGACTCCAGTAGAAAAATATATACCTACTCGCACATATTCGTATAAATACACACATGCATGTATATACCGACTCCATCGCATATATATGTGTATATACATAGACACACACAAATATATATACATATATACATACATACATACATACATACATACATACATACATACATACATACATACATACATACATACATACATACATACATACATACATACATACATACATACATACATGCATACATTCACGTATTGCATATAATATAGTCATTGGTATATACGTACATAACACGAATCGCTGTGTTTAAGAACTTCGTTTGCAAGCACATGGTTTCGGGATGCATTTATATACATCCCGAAACTTTTGAATTTAAGAAAATCAATTTTTAAATATTGTGAGTACATCATAACATTCTCTGCTAATTGTATATATATATATATATATATATATATACATATATATAGGCGTAGGTTTCATTCTTACCGCGTGGCATCTTCAGCAGTTGTCTTCTAGTATAGATTCAGGCCGACCAAAGCCTCTTGAATAAATTTGATGGGGGAGGAGGGGGGCTCAGAGATCCCTCGCATACACACACACACTCACGCGCATAAACACACATTCACACATCTACACATACACACGCGTGAGTGTGGTGTACTGAATCCAAGTATACGTTGAAAAGTTGGTAAGTTCCTCACACATGTAATGCGATTATATTATCATGCATCATTATAGAGAAAGAGAATTAAATGTCAATTAAAATCGATTAAATATCAATGAGTTTTAAAACTGATTGTTTACACTCTTTGTTTTTTTTTTCCACTTTTTCAGAAATGTGCCACTCACGAAGTCTCCAACAAAACTATCTACCCAACATTTGCGCGGACGTTTCCGCCAGCTAATCAAGTCACAAAGTTCATAGTTTCGCTGTTAAAACACCATAACTGGACACAGTACTCACTGGTTGTCGGATCTAGTAACCGGATGATGGATATTAAATCTAAACTGGTTCAGCTCAGTACGGAATACAATCTTAGTATCATCAATATTACCACATATAAGGAACCTTACATACCAATTGTGGGTAACAGTGAAATACCGGGTATCGTGAATAATACCTACCCGCATACAAGGAGTAAGTTAACTGACTTTTTCTCTACGTAATTAACTTGTATTTAACTGTCATGTCTGTTTCTAAATGTACGTGGTGGGTCAAAATAGCCGCACAAAAATTAGTTCAGTACCTTCCACGATTGTCAATGTTCTGCTTCGATTTTTATCAAAAATTCAATGAATGAATAAAGAAAATGGTGCTGCATGATGAACAAAATGAATATTAACAGTTTTAAATTTTGTCGCAAGGGCAGCAAACTCGCGGTGGGAGAGACACAAATTATTTATATTGATCCCAGTGCACAACTGGTACTTACTATATCAACCCCGAAAGGGATAGCAACGTTTATTCAACCGTGGCAAAATTTGAACTCAGAACGTAAAGACGGACGAAATGCCACTAAGCACTTGTCCCGTTTTCCGTTAAATAATAGACCTACAGGTACAATATCCCTGCATATCTCACGTCTGTTTTCATTCCTTCACTTCACTCTCTATTTCATATCTTCTCTAGAATACCTATTGCTTAACCGCTTTCTCGAACCGTCTCTAATGAAGTGATATATAAAATATGTGGAGGCGCAATGGCCCAGTGGTTAGGGCAGCGGATTCGCGGTCATAGGATCATGGTTTCGATTCCCAGACCGGACGTTGTGAGTGTTTATTGAGCGAAAACACCTAAAGCTCCACGAGGCTCCGGCAGGGATGGTGGTGATCCCTGCTGTACTCTTTCACCACAACTTTCTCTCACTCTTACTTCCTGTTTCTGATGTACCTGTATTTCAAAGGGCCGGCCTTGTCACTCTCTGTGTCACGCTGAATATCCCCGAGAACTACGTTAAGGGTACACGTGTCTGTGGAGTGCTCAGCCACTTACACGTTAATTTCACGAACAGGCTGTTCCGTCGATCGGATCAACCGGAACCCTCATCGTCGTAACCGACGGAGTGCTTCCACATATAAAATATTCAGAAACAGCTGTAAGACCTTCTCTTAATAAATGTTCTGAAATCTTTCACAGCCTTGGATTTTGTCTCATTCTAAAGTCGTCCCCATTTGTAAACTACAAAGAGGAGAGTAGATATCCCCGAATCTATAGATTTCGCTTTCTGTGTCTATATAAACGTTCCCGGTTCGAACATATGCATACATCTATGTGCTTCAACTACAGCACTATTTGTAGCCACATAAGTGTTCCAACACCCTAATCGTATTTAGTGGCAATCATAGTTTACCTTTTTGGTGAAACATTGCACACTGCTGTCGCCCTCTCTCTCTCTCTCTCTCTCTCTTTATATATATATATATATATTATATGTGTGTGTGTGTGTAGTAAAGTTTATTTGCCAACATAATGAGGAGTCCCCGGTTGGGACGAATGTTATTATTATTCAGCCCCAGGAAACATCGTCTCCAGTTACATTTCCTTGGACGAAATAACAGTAACATTCGTCCCAACCCAGACCGTCACATTATGTTGGCAAATAATCTTTAATTTAAAGGGCTGTTAATGAACGTTTCTTATTGAGAGATTTAGAAATAGCAATTTTTTTTCTATTTATTGCATGTGTATAAATCAATTCGGTTAGAATGATAAAATAAGGAGAGTAATAAACGTGTGGAGAAAAAAATATATAGGGCAACAAAAAAAGACTTACCTGAAATACAACACTATATATATCAATATATAATCTATAAATATATTTGTGTTCGTGTAAAGCTTGCCCAAACTGACCCATAGTGTATGTGTGTGTGTATGTGTGTGTTTGTGTGTTAGTATGTACGTGTGTGTATGTGAACATGTGCGTATATCGAAATATAAATGATATTTTGATGAACAATCGTGGCGTGAAAGACAATAACCAAATTATATATAAATGAAGACATATTGGAAATATATATCTATATCTGTGCACACACACACGTTTGTGTGTGTGTATGTGTGTGTGTGTGTGTGTGTGTGTGTGCGTGTGTGTGTGTGTGTATGTGTGTGTGTGTGTGCGCGTGTGTGTGTATGTGTGTATGTGCGTGTGTGTGTGTGCGTGTGTGTGTATGTGTATGTGTGTGTGTGTTTGTGTGTATTTGTGTGTATGTGCGTGTGTGCGTGCGTGTGGTGCGTGTGTGCGTGTGTGTGCGTGTGTGTGTGTGTGTGTATGTGAGTGTGTGTGTGTGAGTGTGTGTGTGTGTATACAACTGACCTTTTTCAATTTCTGTCTACGAAATCCTCTCACAAGGCTTTCGTCGGCCCGAGGTTATATAGCAAAAGGCACCGCCCCAAGGTGCCACGCGGTGGGACCGAACCCCCGAACCGTGCGGCTGGGAAGCAAATATTCATAGAACACAACCACACCTGTACATATGTAATTACCTGCATGTGTGCAGTTCATTGATTTATATCGATGTCTGTTTCGCAGAGAAACCAATCAAAATACATCAATAATTCAACGCAATTAGACATTGATATTTTTTTTAATTACACCAGTAAGATAATTAGTTCGTTTTCTAAAATGCTTACTTGATCAGTTGAATGGTTAAGTCCATGAATAATAAATATTTATATGCATGTGTGTATGTGTGTATGTGTGTATGTGTTGTCCTTGTGTGTGTGCGTTTGCATGAAACTTTGTGTGTGTATATATATATAGATGTCCATATATTGTCTACACACGCGCCACACATATTATATATATATTATATATATACAGTTTTCATTATGTTAGTATTTATGCAGGTATATATATCCATGTATGTTGTATATGTATGTATGTAGATATATATATATATATAATATATATATATATATATATATATACATATATACATATATATATTTATGTGCGTAGGTGTTTACACACACACTCACACATATATATAAATATAAAATTGTTATTTTGTATGTGTGAGTATATATATATATATATATATGTTATATAATATATGTACATGTATATGTGTATATACATATATACATATGTGTGTGTGGTGTGTGTGCGAGTGTGTGTGTATTTACATATATCCATGCACACATAATGATAAATATTGTTGTATATAGAAACAAACTGAATCAAATCGATATAATAATGTGTTACATGCAAAAACCGAAACCTTTAACCGAAAACAAATGCAAAACAAAAGAAACCAAACAAAAAATAAAAACAATATTTAGAAGAATACAAGTGGCATTTGGTACTGATTGAGAAGATCAATATTTGAAATGATCATTACACTTTGTTCAATGGTGTTTTCGTGAATTTACGTTAGGTTTTTCCCAATAAAAACGGTTCTCATGTTGAAACTAGGTGACAGAATTCCATTTAAAGTTATATTTATGGCGTTGGGACCGACCGAAGACAATCGGTGAATAATGTGTGATCGCTATAAACTGCAGTGTCTCTTAAACTACGAATTGTTGCTGATCGACGCCTGTCCTGTGACTGTACTTTTAAAATACACAAGTCCTGTAATTTGTGATCTCGTGTGCAAACAGCGATGACTTGATTGCCTGTATTACAGTATTTCTAATTGTTTTAAGTTTCTATATAGTTGCGAATAGCCATAAATGCCTTGTTGGTTTTCCAAACATTTCCCTCAGTAACATATATGTAGTAAAATGTTTAACTGCGAAAGAAGCCATTTTATAAAATAAATGCAGATGCTCAACTGCACTGATGTTAGATTCAGATGTTATATTAAAACCTAATTCGCCAGACTTTAGCAATAAATTGTCTTGGGTTCGGTTATTCATTATTGGAGAAGGTTTAATGGCAATATCGTGATATGTGGTGTGTTCGAGCACTTAAATCTAGCGTTATTCACCCTCTACACTCCTGATCACCCCCTCGTCTTCTCTTCTTCTTCTTCTTCTTCTTCTTCTTCTTCTTCTTCTTCTTCTTCTTCTTCTCCTCCTCCTCCTCCTCCTCTTTTCTTCTACTTCTTACTCAAGAGAGAGCAGAACGAGAGAGACGAGAGAGAGAGAGAGAGAGAGTGAGAGTGTGAAAGAATTAAAAGAGGAAGAGAAGGAAAGAGAGAGTATGTGTGCGCATGTAGGTATGTGTGTGTGTGAGAGAGAGAGAGAGAGGGAAGGAGAGAGTGATACAATAGGCAGAGAGAAGGAGAAAGGAAGTGAGTTATAGAAAGGAAATTCCACCCCTATCCTGACCTAAAAGGTTGAACGGTAAGGTTGACGTCTACAGGATTTGAACTTAAGAACAGGTAAAGTTTCAAATGGATTTTTTTGACTCCCCACACCCTGAGTTCAAATCCGTCCGAAGCCAAATTTGCATTTTATTCTCCGGAGGATTAGAACGGTACCAATGTAGGGCGATGGTGAGGCCGAACTCTAAGAATGCCGGATCAGATGACTTGCGATATCCGTTTCGGCGTCCTGCAGTCTAATTTCAAATTCTACTAAATCTTAGATGGGCTTTAGATATAATGCGGCACCAGTGTGACACATGTGATAGTTAAGGTGTTTTTAATGGAGTCGGTTCCTTGGTAAGCTTCCAGACCAGGGCACCCGGTTTGAGTATCCAATACTAATGTCTCTTCGTCTTTCACTATTGTTGGAGGGTCTATAATGGGTGATAGGTACTTTCTTTCCTACTGACTAGATAAATTATATATATATATATATATATATATATATATATATATATAGATATATATATAGATTACGACGGCTTCTTCGTTTTCCATCTAACAAATCCACCCTTAAGGCTTTTGTCGCTCCGAGGCTGTTGTAGAAACTATTGGCGAATATGCAACGCAAGGGACTGAATTCAGATCCATGTGGTTAGGAAGTATTATAATGTGTGTGTGTGGTGGGTGTGTGTGTGTTGTGTGTGTGAGAGTGTGTGATCAGGATAGACTGATATATAGATAGATAGATAGATAGATAGATAGATAGATAGATAGATAGATAGATAGATAGATAGATAGATAGATAGATAGATAGATAGATGAGGAGAAAACTTAAAAGCGGAATAATTTCTAGTCTTTATTTAAATCCCCTTTTCTCTCTCGAACCTCTAATTTATGTCGTTTTCGGTGTCCTTTGTGTTTGGTGTGACCAAACTGAATCGCTTAATCTCTAAGTGTCTCTGAACAATTAATTATCAACAGAGTATTTAATGAATAGGCTCGCCTCCTCGAAGTAACTGATTAATGACAGGGAAATAAATGAGACTTTTAATTAGTTGTTCCTCTGAGTTGTCGAGTTTTACTGTTGCTGTTGAATTTGAAGAAGGAATTAGCAAGAAATTTCATTGGTTGACGTCGGAAATATGCATTTTGAAAAGCATTTGTTTCTTACTGTCTTTCATAAACAAATTCCTTGTTGTTCCATGGAAGCTGTCTTTGATGACTGATGTGGATCTTTCTAGTGAGCGAGGGAGAGAAGGAAATTGGAAGACAGAAAGAGAGTGAGAAAGAGAGACAGAGAGAGAGACAGACAGACAGAGAAAATGGAAACAAAGAGAGAGAAAGTGATAGAAAGAGAAATTCAAAGAGAGAGAGAGTGAAGAACAGAAAAAGAGAGAGGGAGAGAGAGAGAGAGAGAGAGAAAGAGTAGGGGAGGGAGAGTAAGAGAGAGACATAATAATCTTCGCAAGGAGTCATTGAAACAAAATACGAAGAAACGAAAGGAAGAGGAGAAATGTTGTCGCCATTTCATGTACATCATTGTCGTCATCATCATCATTATCATCATCAATAGCATCAACTACTACTACTACTACTACTACTACTACTACTACTACTACTACTGTTGCTGCTGCTGCTGTTGCTGTTGAGCGAACGGTCTTCGTGTCAGACCTCACAAGATGGGAGAATTCCAAACGTGGTTCTTTGCTATTCGTAAGACCCGCAGAAGAGAAAGCAGGTCAACCCCCGACACCGAGAGCATTGACGAATGGATGAAAAGCAAAGTCGCAGTGGGTGAAATTTGAACTAAGATAAAGACGTATTAAATGCTGCTGAGCACTTTGTTTGGTGTGCTAACAATTCTGCCAAGATCAGCGCGTTGTGAAAATATTACATTTTTACCTCTGTAATCCAACACATACGAACATAATAAAAGAGCTGTACGAGATATGTTTAAATAAGAAGTAACCAAGTAAAGAACATCAACGCAAACAGAGTTGTAAATATAAAGATATTTATGTGAAACATTGCCAATATTCTTAAAAAATTCAACGAGAACATCTCATAGAAATGTTCCACAATGAAAATAAAATGAAAACAACCGAATGCATGTAAAATGTCTAAGCACAAACTAATGAAAGTATTAAAGAAGAAAGATCACAGATGATAAAACTTCAAAAAAAGTAAAGAAAATAATACAAGTGAATTCGTCAATGGTTATTTCCTTAGAATACGGTGAAAATAACGGCTGAAGACACAAATGACACACTAGACATACCAACAAACCTAAGACTGAAAATGGTTAATGGCGGTGAAGGAATTCTCCTGAAGATCCTTTCATCGCATACACATCATCATCATCATCATCATCATCATAAGGATCATCATCATCATCATCATCATCATCATCTATATGATCATCTTCATTTAACAGCTATTTTTCATGCTTGCGTGGATCACACGGAGTTCGTTGAGGCAGATATTTGACAGACGGATTCCGTTTCCTGTCGTCAAACTTCATCCGTTTTCAAGCAAAACAATGTTTTCTCAAGGGCACACCTACTTCTCAAGGACGAGTGATAATGTTCATCCCCAGTTGTACGAACGTGGAGCTCGTTACAATCATCACGTGATGTCAGGACAAGAATGCATGTAAAAATACACACATGCACACGCACAGTCTATTTGCATATATATAAGTGTGTGTACACAGACAAATATATATGCCCACACTCATAGATATATACATACACGCACACAACACACACACACACACACAATATATATAATATATATATATATATATATATATATATATAATTAATATATATATATAAAATATCTTAATATATATATATATCCATATATAATATATATCAATATATAAGTGTGGCTTCTTTCGGTTTTCGTTTACCAAATCCACTCACAAGGCTTTGATGGCCTGAGGCTATGTAGAAGACTCTTCCCAAGGTACCACGCAGTGGGACTGAACACAGAAGCAAGCTATCTACTACACAGTCATTCCTGCGACTTTATATATATATATATATATATATATATATATATTTATTATGTATGTATGTATGTATGTATGTATGTATGTATGTATGTATGTTGTATCTACGTATGTATGTATGCACATTATACATGACGGGGTAGTTATCTACCCTCTCAGATATATGAATGTACTTATGTATATATATATATATATAATATTATATATATATATCTATATATATATATATATATATATATATATATATATATATGTATATATATATATATATATATAATATATACGTGTGAGTGTGTGTGTTGTATACGAAATCCACAGAAAAGATTTTTGGTCAGCTTAGGGCTGTAGTTGAAGACACTTGTCGAGGGTGCCGCGCAATGGCACTGCACTCGGAACCACGGGTCTGGGAAGCAAACTTTGTTTTAGTACACAGCTTCGCCTGCGCAAAAGACATGCAGATGCATATCCTCATCTTCCACAGACTCAGATATATGCGTCCTTGCCCGTCATACATCATATTTGTATATACAAAGAACATATACAGGCCCCGCAACGCAATGACTAGGATTAACATTGCAAAGAATTAAGGGAAGAAATACAAAAAGAAAAAAAAGCGGACACATAAGAAAATGGATTAACGGGAATGAATAAAAAAGAATCAAGATAAACCCTTTCTAAGCCAAAAATGGATAAGTATCCAAAGACAAAGGAATAAAGTAATATAAACAGGGGCCCCTGATATTAATCTGTCCATGGAATCAAAACTAGTTGAATGAGTGATCGGATCTAATCGATAACGGTAAAGGATCAAAGGAAACAGAGTTTGATCTTAATGGATGGCGTCAGACGTTCCTTAGCGATCACGTATGTCAAATATCGAAAGAGAATATCATGCATCATATTGAAAAGAGAAATAAGGAAGATTTACTCTTATTTAGAGAAACGCAAAACGAGGTATCTGTCATGGGAATTAAAAAAGCCTCCCCATCACCAAATAATAACACACGTGGATGCTTGGACTGTTTGTGTCTTTTGAGGAATATAATAATAAAAAAAGATGATCGTTTGTAAGCAAAAGAAAAAACAAGCAAAATATCTGCAAAAAGCAAACAAGCAGACGACAGTTCGAATGACAAACTCGAGCGAGTCTTCCTTCATAAGAACAAAGTATTTGAATAATTATCTTAGTCGTTGTCGTCATCGTCATCATCATCATCATCATCATCGATGCCGTCGTATCTAAAGTCTATTTTCCCTGCTGTTATGGGTTGGACGGTTTGACAAGATCTCTCAAGCCAGAGGATTCTACCAAGCTTCTGTGTATGCTTTGGCCTGGTTCCTATGACTGGATGCTCTTTCTTATACCACCCACTTAGCGTCGTGGGTGTGTTTTTTTCCATTCCAACAGCACTATTAAGAAGTTCTCAAGACAGAGTGAGAGTGAGTTATAGAGGGAAGTGGTTTTGTGCCAGGTGATGAGACGTTAAAGAACGATTGAGGAACAAGAACAGGAGTCTTGCTGTAAAAGAGAAGCATCTTTACCCCAAGCAGAATAGGGAGTAAGGAAGACAAGCACGAGGTATCAGGTCATACAAGTGTCGTCAGTGTACCAGAAGGAGAAATAAGAGAGAATAGAGGAAGAGAATCGAAGGTGGCTGGGTGAATAGATTTATGTAAATGTGTAAAAAGGGTGACCGACGGCAGAGAAGAGGACAGAAGGGATTGCAGTGAATGGTGAAGATGGATGGATGGTGGGCACTAATGGGTGTTAGTTTGGGGGAATGTAAAGAGAATCGGAATAGACCAGAGAATAGAAACCATATAACCAGATAGTAAAACCGTAGATAGATGAGAAATTGGAAGATGAGGAACATTACAACAGCATACATCTTAGTTAGACAGGTTATTGAAGTAACCTATTGTAGGTCGCCGAAGTATCAACAGAAATTTGAGTGGGACTCTGAAGTGAATCGAGATGGGAGTCAAAGAAGTCGATCGTAATGAGAAGACACAAATATAAAAGGATGTAATGCCTTCCAGGTAAATGTCAATAAACGCAGGAAAAATGTTGGAGAGTGAATTACTACTAATAAATAGAAAGTGAATAATAACTAAAACCACTGCAAAGTTGTGGTAAATTATCGACAAGAGACATTATTGGGTAAACTAGTTGGCCTTAAATACAAACTGTGGGCGGTAAGTGAAGCATTTCGCCCGGCGTCCTAACGATTCTGCCAGCTCGCCGCCTTCCCTCATCTACCTGTCTAAAAGAACAATGAATACTGAATTTGATATACCAGCCTGTCTGACAGATACATGCACAACACTAATGGATAATGCGTGCAGTTAAAAACTTCTGAAGAGAACAAAGTGCAATTAGATCACCATACGTCGAAGTCGATGGCAATATGAATACATGTATTTATGTATGTAGACAGTATCTTACCTGTTTACAATCGTACATGGTGATTACCACTTCGTTGCAGAAAAATGATATTTCTTTAATTAGTCAATGCCATCAAATGACTAGCAAATCTGGCTTAGAACAAACTGATTCCACCGCAGATACTACAAATATTTTCGAGCCAAAAATGGATAAGTAGCCAAAGACAAACTAATAAAGTAATATAAACAGGGGCCCCTGCTACAAATTCTGTCCATGGAAGCAAAACTAGTTGAATGATTCCACCGCAGATGCTACAAATATTTTCGAGCAGATATCTCTGAAATCAACTCCTGTTCATGAAGTCTTCGTTGCGAGATGAAATGCTCAATTATCCTTGTTTCAAATGCTTTATAACCATTGGAGACCACTTATTTCCAAACCGACTGATTTTTCGTCATCTGTACCCCTGTCGTCAACATCTACACTTAGGGTCTTACGGCTGTTTCTGACGGCATCCCTAAAACATATATAAACAAATTCATACAATACGTTGTTATTCTCTCTATTCTTAGAAACATTATTTCAAAATATAAATAGAAAATTGTGGTACGATGACGTAAATGAAAAGAGCATCAGTGATTATTTATCGAAAATCAGTTCGAATGAAGATTAGTTTTCTCTGTGATAGATTAGTTACGACGTAAACATGTCGTTCTTTCTCTCTCTCTTTCACTTGATCTTTGGTTTCAACGTGACATCGTTGTTGTCGATAATGGGTTTCCTATTGTTAGCTAAATGAAAACTTTTGATCAATTGTGTATACGAAAGCCTTCAGTTCTTCTCCACGAAAATCAAACCAACAGTAGAACGGAGTGTGTGTGAGTGTGCGTGTGCATTATTTCATATATGTGTGTGAGAGCACGTCTGTGTATAATAAGCGAATATGTTTATATTTATATGTATGCATTTATGTATGTATATATATATATATGTCTATATGTGTATGCATAGATATATATATGCATATATGAGTGCATATGTGTGTGTTATATAATATGTTGATAAGTCCGTATATTTGCTCGCGTGTTTATATATACGTGAATTTGTCTATACATGGATATGTATATACACGCACGCACACTACACATAGACTACACATAGGTATATATATTTACTATATATATAATATATATATATATATATATAATATATATTTGTGTATATATATATGTATATATACAAAAAATGTATCATCTCTCTCTCTCTCTATATATATATATATATGTGTGTGTGTGTATATATCTAACTGTAAATGTGTATAAAGCTATATGTAATGATCATGCATACGACAACAATAGCTTGTTTGGCGGGAGGGGTGACAACCTCAGGAACTACAGCATCATCATCATCACCATCATCATCATCATCATCATCACCATCATCATCATCATCATCATCACCATCATCATCATCATCATCATCATCATCATCATCATCATCACCATCATCATCATCCATCATCATCATCAGCATCAGCATCATCGTCATCATCATCATCACCATCATCATCATCACCATCATCATCATCATCACCATCATCATCAATATCACCATTGTCTGCATCATCATCGTTATCGTCGTAATCATACTTATTACCGTCATCATTTCATAGTCATCATCATCATCGTCATCCTTATAGTTATCCTCCTCCTCCTCCTCCTCCATCATCATCATCATCATCATCATCATCCTCATCATCATCATCAACATTATCATCATCATCATCATCATCATATCATCATCATCGTCATCACCATTGTCTGCATATCATCATTATCGTCATCATACTTATTACTGTCATCATCTCATAGTCATCATCAACATCATCATCGTCATCCTTATCGTACTCCTCTTCCTCCTCATCAACATCACCGTCGTCCTTATCATCGCCGTCATTGTCGTCGCCATTACCACCATCGTTATCA
>NW_021824106.1:0-10000 GCF_006345805.1 Octopus sinensis | reverse complement strand
CTATTCTATAAAGCTCTTTTTGCCGAACTGCTAATTATTGGATTCGAAAGCAAACCAGAACCGGTTGTCAACACACATAGGCATACATAGACAACACTCATGCATACATACATGCATACACATATGCACACACATCATATATATATATATATGCTATATATATATATATTATATCTATATATATATAATATATATATATATATATATTAAAACTTACAAGATAAGGGCAAAAGAAAAATTCTAATGCCAAATATGCCGAAAAAAAGACAAAATTGTCAATAACCATTATAGTTTGTGCGTCTCGAAACAAGCCGATAGAAATTTCTAAAAAATCCGTTATTACCGTATTGGTCCCAATTTCGGGGTTAATTCATAAGAATTTTCCCCTCGTCAGCGATAAATACGTAAGACATAAATGAAATACTTACTCATGCCCATGGAAAAAGCAAGCACTAAGTCTTGAGCAGATCTAAGTACCCCAAATATATCTAAAATAGAAAATCTTCGGCACATCTCGAGGCACGTGTGATTCGAACTAGAAATTTTCACAGAGAGAATCGGGAAGTGAACACTATTAAATTTACAACTAATGTCGGATCAAGCTTTTTTCGGAAAAAAAGAAAAAAAATTTTTTCTTTTTTTTTCGAAAACATTTTTATCCTACATTAGTTATATACATATATATATATAGATCTGAGAACATAATCTTTTGTGGTGAATGGCGATTTGACGTCTATATCTAGCATGTTGACCGTCCACTTTTCGTGTTCAGTCCTTAATTTATATATAAATATTTTAATCTTCGGATTCTTTTTTAATATGCTAGACCACTGGTCTTAATTGATAAATATCAATTTCTACCCTTAATTAATTTTATATAAATAAATATGTTCTCTAACCGATAAATTAACTGCTGCTAATTATTAGCTGCAGGCTAGTTTTCTCGGGTTCCAACGCGCCAAAGTAAAGGCATTTGAAAGATATATTCAAATGTAATAGGCTGAACTCCATGCACGCGATATTTCGGTATCGTGTTTGCATCTAGTCCAGCAAATTACATTTATAACGGACCATGCTGATGATGGCTGCAGTTTTCCTTGCGGAAAATAACAGCTGAAACTAATTTAGTACATGGGTAATTATTTTATTTCGTATATTTTTCACTTGTTTATTGCTATGGTTTTGTGTTGAGTTTGATCTGAGAACATAATCTTTTGTGGTGAATGGCGATTTGACGTCTATATCTAGCATGTTGACTGTCCACTTTTCGTGTTCAGTCCTTAATTGGTATATATAAATATTTTAATCTTCGGATTCTTTTTTAATATGCTAGACCACTGGTCTTAATTGATAAATATCAATTTCTACCCTTAATTAATTTTATATAAATAAATATGTTCTCTAACCGATAAATTAACTGCTGCTAATTATTAGCTGCAGGCTAGTTTTCTCGGGTTCCAACGCGCCAAAGTAAAGGCATTTGAAAGATATATTCAAATGTAATAGGCTGAACTCCATGCACGCGATATTTCGGTATCGTGTTTGCATCTAGTCCAGCAAATTACATTTATAACGGACCATGCTGATGATGGCTGCAGTTTTCCTTGCGGAAAATAACAGCTGAAACTAATTTAGTACATGGGTAATTATTTTATTTCGTATATTTTTCACTTGTTTATTGCTATGGTTTTGTGTTGAGTTTGATCTGAGAACATAATCTTTTGTGGTGAATGGCGATTTGACGTCTATATCTAGCATGTTGACTGTCCACTTTTCGTGTTCAGTCCTTAATTGGTATATATAAATATTTTAATCTTCGGATTCTTTTTTAATATGCTAGACCACTGGTCTTAATTGATAAATATCAATTTCTACCCTTAATTAATTTCATATATATATATATATGTATATATATGGATAGATTAGATAGAGAGACAAACAGACAAATAGATAGATTGACAGGCAGACAGACAGTCAGTCAGCCAAACAGATGGACAGATAGATAGATAGATAAATGTGATAGATGATAGATATATAGATAGATAGATAGATAGATAGATAGATAGATAGATAGATAGATAGATAGATAGATAGATAGATAGATAGATAGATAGAGGATCGCTTGCAAATAGTTTTTGTTTCTGCCAAACTCACCACATGGCATTAGTCAACCAGCTTTGTAGCAGCTGAACTAATAAAACTGAACCCAAAACTACCTGGTTACGAAGCGATAGCTTTAACCACCCAGCCATGTCTCCGCCTATATATTCATCCTTCTTTCATTTTTTCCTTTATTTCTTTCTTTCTGTCTTTTTTAAATGCTGCTTCGAGGAAGATTTCGCCACTATGTTTAAAAGGTTAAAACGACCCAGTAGAAGCTCTTGCAGTTTTGTTATGTGAAATTGTTTTCGTAATTAGAAAATAAGATACCTAAAGTGAATATATGAGGTAACAGTTTCCTAGATAACTGCATATTAAAATCGAAATGAATATTTTAGATTATTTTGTAATACATTCATCTTACTCGAAAAGTGTTGGATATGAGAAATGCTTCATTTTTTTTCCTCAGATTTTCATTAGGGTTCATATTATAATACCCATAAGTAAACATGAATACATTTATTATGATACTTATATTTATTTGATACTATAACCGTTTGATGCAGGCAAGACATGTTACTAAACGGCAAGATGGGAAAGTGGGGATAATTTCGTGAATACTCCCAGCAAGGAAAAGCAAAACGAGATCAGAATATAGAATTGGTCGAAAATATTTTGGGGAAAGTAGATCAGCTGAACTGACAGACCTAGTCTCTGTGAGTTAGACTTAGTCTATCTCCTGGTTTAAATTTATTATCTGGTACTCGGGTGTCTATGTTGTCTATTCTGTTCAAAATATTCGTGATTGCCCTCCTAGTCGAAGGAATAATTCAAACATTCCCACTGTCAGACTTGGAGATGCCGGAAAGAGTATCACAGTCGCTGCCCGCTTCCCCCTAACTGTCACTCAGTTACAACAACGATGGAAGGGCCTGCTCGTGAAATTAACATGCACGTACGCTTAACAACGATGGAAGGGCCTGCTCGTGAAATTAACACACGTACGCTTAACGTATTTCTCGGGATGAATCAGCGTGACACAGGATGTGATGAAGTTGGCCATTTGAATTGCAGATACAACTCATTTTTGCCAGCTGAGTGGAGAGGAGTAATATGAAATAAAGTGTCTTGCTTAAGGACACAACGCGCCGCCGTGAATCAGCCTCCCGACCTTACTCCCTAATTACTAAGCCAGGCGACTTCACGACTAATTCATAAAAATGGCCCAATTAAGCCAGAGGAGGTTGAACTAAATGCAAAGCAGGGAGGGCGTAGAAAAGGAGGTATGAAGAAATACAGACCTTTTGTCAAAGCATCGTTACTAAAATACAGAAGACTGGGAACAAATTTAGCAATTTTGGGCAAAAAATGTACCCTTTTGCCAAGTTATAACAAAAAGTTAGTGAAATATTTAAAATGTTTACAGTTGGATAGATAGACAAATATAACAAAATAATTTGACAAAAAATGTGAATTTTTTAATTATTTTCTGAGATTTTACAAAAACAACAAAAATATTATTAAAAAACCCCCAAAAATATTTTAAGATTATGAAAATATTTAGGGAAGTAAAATTTTGTTGACAAAAATTCATTTGTCAGCCATTGGTTACGTAGATTAAGAAACTAGGGATTGTCAGATCTCTCTTAAAGCATCACTTAAAACCTTATAAAACTAGCATGATGTAGTTTTTATACGCGAAATCACGCACGAAGGCTAGATGGTTATGTTTGGAACGCCTTTGGCTTATAACTCGGCACAGGTAACGCTGACTTGGGACTAAACATTAACAAGAACTGTTACAGTTTAAAACAACAACGTCAAGACTTGGACGATATTCGCACAATAAAGTTTTCTTTTTTTTACTTATTTATTTTTAACGAAATGTTATCGTGAATATATTACCGTTTGAGTCTTCCATAGAAAGAAAAGGAAGAGAAACGATTAACTTGAATTCAAATTTGCGAGCTGGCACGCCGGGCGAAATGCTTAGCGGTATTTCGGCTGCAGTTACGTTATGAGTTCAAATTCCGCCGAGGTCGACTTTGCCTTTCATCCTTTCGGGGTCGATAAATTAAGTACCAGTTATGCACTGGGGTCGATGTTATCGACATAATTCGTTTGTCTGTCCTTGTTTGTCCCCTCTGTGTTTAGCCCCTTGTGGGTAATAAAGAAATAGATATTCGCACAACAAAGTTGTTTTTTACTTATTTATTTTCAACGAAATGTTATCGTGATATATTACCATTTGAGTCTTCCATAGAAAGAAAAGGAAGAGAAACGATTGACTTGAATTAAAATTTGTTCACACAGAACTCATTAAACCAAAGTTGATTGATTGCTCCTTAGGGGATTGGTTTATGAGTTAATTCTGAAAAGTAAACCTCTGAAGATTAACATGTAATTCGTTGGGATGTGATTCCGTAATTAATCAAAATAATGGCACAACATGGGGCAAAATTTGTTGTCGTTGTTATTATTATTATCATTATTATTATCATTATTATTATTATTATTGTTATTTATTAGATTATTATTATCATTATATATTATTATTATTATTATTATTATTATTATTATTATTATTATTATATTTTATTATTATTATATTATTATTATATTATTATTATTATTATTATTTTTATTATTATATTATATTATTATCATATTATTATTATTATCATCATCATCATCATTATTATTAGTATTATTATCATGACTATTATTTTTATTATTATCATCATCGTTATTGTGAATGTTACTACTATCTTTTGTAAAAATAACAATAAAGTTTTTAACAAATACGTTGTTAATTGTTCTTGAAGACTCGATTAAGGGAGTCGATAAAGTGCCAGAATCACTAAATACAAGCTCAAAAGTCCATTTTATATAATGTTACATCTCTTCGAAGACATCCTTCTGAATCACAGATTTCATCTTGATATAAGTAAATAAATCACCGAGAAGATACTGCAATAGCCTGGGCTTCGGAGGTCCACAGCTCTTCAGTATCCTCCCGAAGAACCTGAGAGACCTGTATGGGTTGGATGCAGATGTCTTCAAAATAAAGCTGGACCTCTTCCTGTCAGGTGTCCTAGATGAACCAACTTCACGACAGGAGGTGCAGATGAGGGCAGCTGCATCAAACTCTCTCATGCACCAAATTACAATTGCTAAAAAGAATTCCTGAAGTAAAATCATGTAGCAACACCAAATGGCGGTGCCCCAGCATGGCCACAGCTCGTGAGCTGAAACTAGATGAAATGAAAATGAAATGAAAAAAATGAAATGACCACACGCACGCACACAAACACACAGACTCACACAATTTATGATAATCAAGTAAAAGTTAATTATTCATGATTAATATAATGTTAAAATATTTATTTAATCAGTTCAGGGGACATTATGAAAATAGCTACAAACAATTATATACGGTGAGGTTTTAAACAATCTTTCTCATTAAATGATATTTTAAAGTTTTGAACAAGTATCATCATGTTAACATTAATTCAAAATACTGTTTTTCAAACAGATTGTATCTCTGAAATATTTATTCTCTAATATTTATTTATTCTCTATTTATTCTCTGTCTCGACCAATTAGCGCACATTTTTGTACTTTGCAATTTTCTCTTTCGACTTCAGCAAGTGAAATGGAGTCCATGTTTTTCCGATGATGATGATAATGTAAAAACTCGAAAGCGTTCTAGAGATTTTCTCGGGTAGTAGCTGTATTCGGAATAATCTAAACAGCATTGGAAAAGCCTAACGTCGTTACTTCTCGCTGAATTATAAATACTCCAATAATTCATGCAATTAATATGGTATACTAAGTGACGATTTTGAATAAATTTGCAAGATTTTTATAATATATATATATATATATTATATATATATATATATATATATATAACAACAACAGCAGCAATAATAATAAGAAGAAGAAGAAAAAGAAGAAGAAGAATATAATAACAATGACAACAACAACAACAACAACAACAATAAAAATAATAATAATAATAATGTCCTCATGCAAAAGCAGCCAGTGGTACTCATGGCTTTGATCTTAACTGATTTGAAGTGTTATCATGTACATTGTTTTGTCTTGGTATAAAATATAGGCTACTGTAAATATTCTGCTCAATACCGCAGATTTGCTTGTCAGTTGCATGAAATTAACCAGTTGACCATGTCCCTTAGTGGCTGATATGTGCATCTCTGATCACGAGCAGTAGTGGGGGAGCATCATAGCCATGAGTTGAGAGGAATTCTTTGGTGTTGGAATAATTAACCTCTGGAAACGAGGGTGTTTTGTTCATCATCCTTAAACAAACCTTATTCAGAGACTTCTTGAGCGGGATGGGCTACTCAAACCGAAGAAAATGCTATCTGGGCCCCACCTGCAAAGTCATGCGCTGTTTATCTTGATATAAGATCACCATGTGAGGCGGTGACAACTTGCCAAAATTAACCAGAAAACGTCGAAGGGTGTGCAGGTAGGTCGGTCCATGTAGTGCAACTTTGACTTAAGTTTGGTTTGATCCAGATTTCCCGATAAGCAAGGACAGGGACGTCGTAGGGCGCAGGGTGGCCAATTTCATCCGGAAATGGATAAAAAAGAAGCTAAATCTTGAGAATCGTGCGAAGGTGGCTAACGGCTATATTGCCTTTATTATCTATCTTATGTCCGTCGTGCTTTGCCTCTGTTCTCGTCGGGTTAGATTGGAGCGTCTGCTCTTTCGACTTTTGTGGATTGGACGCGTTCCACTGGTCAGGTGGCCATCTGCTTTTTAAATACCCGCTACCTTGAAAAAAGGGCATACTATAGCTAATGATGCATAGATGTTATAACAAATTCCGGCGATTTCTTCGGTGAACAAGTGTGGTCGCTGTTTGTCCGATTCGTTTTGCGTCACCTCGCTATTTATAACACAGTAGCTGTCCTGGCCGAAAAGAAGGGCCAAGACGGGCGCTTGAAAACTTAAATGTTGTCAAATAATCACAGCCTCTGAAAGTTGGGCCATGTAGTTGGAAATTCCATATTGGCGGTTTATAGATTAGTAGTCGACATAAGCGACAACATTCTTGGCAAACTCTAAGCTTTATTATTATTATTATTCAGTAGTTTTATTTTTATAGCGTGCTTTCACTTCACTACCGAGCGCAGCTCTGTGTGCCTTGGGTATGTGCTGTGATTTGTTGTGATGCTCTGATGGTTATTGTATGGAAAGCGTTCTGCGTAGGATTATTATTATTATTATTATTATTATTATTATTATTATTATTATTATTATTATTATTATTATTATTATTATTGTTCTTCTTCTTCTTCTTCTTCTTCTTATTATTATTATTATATCATTATCATTATTATTACTATTATTATCATTATCATTATTGTTATTATTATTATTATCATTATTATTATTATCATTATTGTTGTTGTTGTTGTCGTTATTATTATTATTATTATTATTATTATTTCATTATCATATCACATCATCATATTATTATTATTATTCATTATTATTATTATTATTATTATTATTATTATTATCATTATTATATTATTATTGTTGTTGTTGTTGTTGTTGGTTATTATTATTATTATTATTATTATCATTATCATTATTATTATTATTATTGTCATTACTATCATTATTATTATTATTATTATTTATGTATATAGATTACCATTTCTCCCATTCTTACGCTGGACGATAAAATAAATACAAGCACTTGCATTGCAAGATAATATGTCGAACGGGTGGGTTTGCAGAAAATGAAGAACACCCACCCATATTCCAGAAGAGAATAGATGTCAAACAGGAAGGCTCTCTACGACTTATGCGTTGTAGCCAGTCATGTCCAAACTACTGTTTATTTATTCAATTATTCATATAAATAAACACTAGCAAGTGAAATGGTAAGTCACAGTCAGGTTACAGGGAATATCGAGCTGAGCGCAGTATTGTGTGTTGGAGCTAAAATTTCTGCTGATCGTTCTGCGGAAGTCTTAAGCTTGTATATTGAATATCAATTGACAGTCGAGACAATTCACTTGAATATCTTACGTTCATTGCAGAATTTACGTACGCATGCCTATACGCATGCATGCATGCATACATACATACGTATGTGTATTTGTATCTATACCTAAATGTGTGTATGTATGTATATATGTATATATATGTATATATGTACACACACATACACACATATATATATATACAGACACATACAAACACATATATATACAATATATATATATACATATATATATAAATATATTATACATATATATATATATAATACATACACACATGCACACACATATTATATACACATAAATATACATACATACATATTTATATATTATAATATATATATATATATATTATATATATATATTATATATATACATACATACATATACATTACATACGTAAACGCACGTACGCATACACAAGTATATATACACACATATAGGTATATATATGTACATATATATAGGAATACATACATGTACGCAAACACATGAACACGCGCACGCAGCGCTTACACACACACGCGCGCATATAAAGGGGATTCGAGATAATTCGTCAAGAGTTCCATACATGTGAGTATTGTTTGAGTGTCAGTTAAATGTTTATTTGCATTTTTCTCTGTGACACGCCCGTATACACTTCCCACGGAAATTTGTTTTACATTTGTGTAATGAATATTTTCTTGAAACAAAATTAAATGAAAAAAAAATATAAAACGAAACAAAAAAATCAATACAAAACAGATTAATGTTCGATGTGCGCGTTCATGTATGCCTCTACGTATGTAAACAACTGCTCAATAATAAAGCCACCCAGGGTACTTTGGCAAATACTAAATACAAAAGAAAATAATTGTGGCCAATGAGAGCGATTTGCTGTACTTATAAATAAATGATTTATAAGCAGAGAATGGAATATTCATTTGTCCGTCTTTCTCACTTGCTTTCGCCGCATTCAGTTCAGCAATCAGGGAGGTAACTCATTATTAGTATAAGAAATATGCCAAGGTAATGTTATATATATACTGATTAGCACTATGATCCGGCGTTGCCGGGTCATAGTGCTAGTGCATGCATATACAGCTGCGTGCGTGCGCACATACACGCGAGTACTGTCCAAATCTCCGCGAGTACTGTCCAAATCACATACAGCTAGCTGGCATTCAATTGACGTATGCACGACCACCCTTGGACGGTTTTGAATGACCATAGAATATGCGAGCCCTCTAACTGAAAAATTGTGGATTTGCATAAAGGACACGCACACACACACATTTTACCGTTTATATATAGAGAGATTGTAATGGACAAACTGGAAGGCATTTGACAAATTAAAAGGAATTTAGAAAACAGATCCGTACCAAAATTTGTCATACTGACATGAAGAAATTTTCATCTTAGTAGTTAGATAATCCTGTTTTTAGACAAACTTTTAGAATGGAAATTACAGCCACATCTCATTCGTTGAAACACTTGAAGAGTATCTGTACTTCAAATAGTATATAGTTTCATTCACATGTAAATCCATTCGGTAAATGAATCGACAGAATACAATAAAACTGGTATTTCAACCAATAGATGAAATGAGAGAACGATATTATGAGAAATGTAATGCAAAAAATTCGTCAGTTACTACACAAATTTAAAAAAAATCCAAATGGCTTCCAATAAGGCTGGTTTTCCGGATTCTGTAGTGCATATATCTTCCTCACTAGACAGGTCACCGATCCGTCGAAGGGTTACTCATTTTTACTAGCTGACCAAAGCAGTCCTATTATACCGAAGCAATCTTTCAAATTCATTTATTCATTAAAAAAAAAAAATTATTCAAGAATTCTGTGTTGTTGAAGCT
>NW_021824105.1:0-19556 GCF_006345805.1 Octopus sinensis | reverse complement strand
AGTTTGACAGAAATTCAATGAATTCCTTATTCCACGAGCAATCCGAAACCATCACCACCACCACCACCCCGCCACACCACCACCATCATCACCGATATCGGGTTTCCAAATGGCATGCAGCTGTTTGTAACTACGATATACCAATATATATATATATATATATATAAAATCAAACGTTCCACGCTTATCTTGCTATCGAACGATTAAGGATCAACCGCCAATAATAGATAAATCCCGGACCCTTCCCAGCTTCTCACACACCAGCATGAACAACAGATAGCGTAGCCAGAGCAGCAAAACCTCAACAAAAATTCATGCAAACAGTAGCAATAGCAGAGAGTAACAGCACTACTTAAATAACAGCTCTTCCACCAGCACCACAATGAAGCACGTATCTTGCCAATGAAACAAGTCCAATGAAACAAGGCGTTCAAACTTTTTCCTTCTTCATTCAACAAGCTTGTAGGCGCAGGAGTGGCTGTGTGGTAAGTAGCTTGTTTACCAACCACATGGTTCCGGGTTCAGTCCCACTGCGTGGCACCTTGGGCAAGTGTCTTCTACTATAGCCTCGGGCCGACCAAAGCCTTGTGAGTGGGTTTGGTAGACGGAAACTGAAGGAAGCCCGTCGTATATATGTATATATATATATATTATATATATATATATATATATATTATGCGTTTGTGTGTTGTGTGTCTGTGTTTGTGCCCCTAGCATTGCTTGACAACCGATGCTGGTGTGTTTATGTCCCCGTCACTTAGCGGTTCGGCAAAAGAGGACCGATAGAATAAGTACTGGGCTTACAAAAGAATAAGTCCTGGAGTCGAGTTGCTCGATTAAAGGCGGTGCTCCAGCATGGCCGCAGTCAAATGACTGAAACGAGTAAAGGAGTAAGCTCCTCCAGCTTCAAGATCTCATTGTGGATCCGGATCGACACGACCCCGGACTGAAAAGCTTACAATGTCGAGGCAAAAGGGGGTGACACCAAATTTAAAGCTGAAGGTATCAATGAAGCAGCAGAAATTCCATCGAGCAGTCACTTGCATCATCAACTGTATAAGCACCTTCAGAGCAACAAAAACAAAATTATAAAACAGAAAAAATACACGAACACATCTCTAACAAAAACACCAAAAGATACAACAAAAATATTAATGGTAAGTAATGGTCGTTCAAAAATACGCTGTGAAAGACAACGAGCTGGCAGAAACGCTAGACGCCGGGTGAAATGCTTAGCTGTATTTCGTCTGCCGTTACGTTCTGAGATCAAATTCCGCCGAGATCGGCTATGCCTCTCATTCTTTCGGGGTCGATAAATTAAGTACCAGTTACGCACTGGGGTCGATATAATCGACTTAATCCCTTTGTCTGTCCTTGTTTGTCCCCTCTGTGTTTAGCCCCTTGTGGGTAGTAAAGAAATAGGTATTTCGTCTGCCGCAACATTCTGGTTTCAAATGCTACCGGGGTCGACTTTGCCTTTCATCCTTTCGGGGTCGATAAATTAAGTAACAGTTGCATACTGGGGCCGATCTAATCGACTGGCCCCCTCCCTAAAAATTTCGGGCCTTTTACCTAGAGTAGAAAAGAAATACGCAATAAGGAACGTAAATGTTGAACAGAAAGAAAAAATAAATACTTTCCTCGCTTCAATTATGCACTGACGTCTGGCCGTCAGACATTCCTTGCTCCAAGAATTAGAGATGGCGTTGTTTTTCTCTCTCCCTAGTGAGTAAATCCATCAGCTGCAAACGCCCATACTGGAAGTGATTTTCAGATGCTACAAAAATTTTCATTCCAGTTGTTTTTTATCAGAGTGTCCTATATTATTGCCTATCGATTACATTTGAAATAGGGAACACAATAACGCAGCAAATCGAATCTAAATACGATTGACCACCTGTGCAAGAAAATACTCAAACCCAAAATGACTATTGAAATGACATTGCGAAGACACTATCGTAATTTAGAATGCAATACAAACATTCCACATGACAGCACATAATAAAACGGATACATTAATTTTTTTTATGCCAAAAATGACAATAGTGTACTAATTGTCGACAAAGCCATACCTAATTACTATAATACTGAGCACAAACAAGCTAAAACGTTATGGAATTACGTTGACTTTGCTATTACATTAAAAAAAATGATAATTATGGTTGTTAAGAAATGTGACAATAACCTCATTTGTAAGTGATACAATTAAGAGAAATGCGCAATCACATCTGCAAAAAGCATTTGAGAGATTACGTATACGAATATATATATATAATATATATATATATATATATATGTTGTTCGTAACATACAATACAAGGATCTGTGCATATTGTTTAAAACATTCTTACGCACCTTTTATAACCTCCGACGTTTTTTATGCATATTTTCCCAGATGAATTTCGGTAAGATTTTTTTTTTTCGAAAAAAGCTTGTTGTTTATCAAATGAATAGTAATAATAAATACTACTACTACTACTACTACCATCAACATCATCATCATCTTCATCACCACCACCACCATCATCATCATCATCATCATCACCATCATCATCATGATCGTCATCATCACACCATCATCATCATCATCGTCATCAGCATCATCATCAACATCATCACCATCCTCATCACCACCACCACCACCGTCACCATCATCATCATCATCATCATCATCATCATCAACTTCATCATCATCATCATCATCGTCATCAGCATCGTCATCAGCATCGTCATCATCATCATCATCATCAGCAGCAGCAGCATCGTCGTCGTCATCATCATCGTCGTCGTTGTAGTCGTTGTCAGCGTCGTCGGCAACATCATTGTAGTCGTTGTCTTCAAATATTACTCGTCGGCGTCATCACCATCATCATCAGCAGCAGCAGCATCGGCGGCATCGTTGGCATCCTCATTGTAGCTGTTATCTTCATTTTTTATCCCCCCCTTTTTTTTGTCCTCTTTCTCTCCTTTTACGATCCCTTTTGATCGAAAACTAAACCCTCTTTTTTTTACCCCCAAAAGAAAACCTCTACCTTGTAATTTGTCCTGTCTGTCTGCAGCCCTGTGTGGCTAATAAAGAAACATATCTTCAAATATTGTTGTCGTCGTCGAAGTCGTCTCCGTTGTCTTCAAAGTTTTCAGTGCCTTCGTCACCCTGGTTGCCGTCGTCACCGTGGTGGTCACCATCGCCGTTATAGCCGTCGTCTTCATCATTCCTGAGCCGCAGCAGAAGCGTCGTCATCGTCACCAATATCACAATCAACATGGCCATCGTCGTCATTGTCGTTGACGTCGGTGTCATCATCGTCACAACAATTTTATTGTTATTATTATTATTATTATTATTATTATTATTATTATTATTATTATTATTATTAAGACGGCGACCTGATAGAATCGTTAGCACACTGGACGAAATGTTTAGCGGTATTTCGCCCGTTGCTACGTTCTAATTTCAAATTCCGCTGAGGTCGACTTTGCCTTTCATCCATTCGGGGTCGATAAAGTAAGTACCAGTGAAACAATGGCGTCGATCTAATCGACTAATCCCCTCTCCACAAATTTGAAGCTTTGTGCCTATAGTAGAAAGAATTATTATTATACTGTGTTTATTATAATACTGTGTTCGCATCCAATCAGTCCTCTTCCCCCTCTTTTTCTTGGTACATACAGTCTGTCTGTGTCACTTTTTGGGTGGAGTATCCCATGTCTTGTCAGCAAGATACTTGTCTTTCTGACTAAGCTGTTTAGTTCCTCTACTGTCCATGCGATTACCCCTTCTCTACATCTAAAGAGTGAAACCGCCCAGGTGTTGATAGTTTCAATCTTATTCCGTCCATTTAATTTGGACTTAAGGATCAGACTCAGTCCGCGCAAGTACTCCACTTTAAATTTTCCTGTCATTTCTTTCTCTATCAATTTATCCATTTCCATTATCCCCAGGTACTTATAACCCGTCTCTTCTATTTGCTTCCTAACCTCCGCCGACGGTTTCGCTAGCCCGTCCACACATTTAATTTTGCTTCTCTTCAAGACTAACACACCACACTTTCTCAGTCCGAACTCCATTCTGATATCAGCACTGAAAGTATACACCCTATCAACGAGGGAACTGACTTGGAATTCATTTTTACAATAAAGTCTGTGGTCACCCATGAATAACAAGTGGTTGACTTTTTGTTGACGGCACTTGAATACATACCCAGCTTTTGCTTTCCTCAGAATCAGTGCTAGTGGTGTCATGCATAGTACAAAGATCAGTGGGGACGGGCAGTCTCCTTTGAAAATTATTCTACTGATTTCTATTGTTCCTAAACATCTTCCATATGCTGTCAGCTCCGTCCTCCACTTCGCCATACATTTTCCAAGCAATCGCTCAACATTCGATGCAATACCAAATCGGTTCATACATTTCATAATCCAAGAACTTGGAATCATATAGTATGCCTTACGATAATCTATCTATGACATGGTTAAGTTACTTTTCCTCCTCTTGCAGTCTCTAAGTACAGTTTTGTCTACCAGGAGTTGATCCTTGGTACCTCTGCACTTACGCTTGTAACTTTTCTGCTCGTGTGGAAGGACTCCAGTTTTACCAGATATCCGTATATTGTCTCTGCGACTATTCTAGTCAATAATGTTCCACATAAGTGGCAAGTAGGATATCGGCCTGTAATTGTCTACCGTATTGCATTTTTCTATGTTTTTCAAGCACAGCACTGTGCTTGAACCACTCTGGTGTTACTTGGTCGGCATTTAATGAGGTGTTGAGTTGGGCAGCTATTCATGTATGACATTCACCAAATCTTTTGATCAGTAACCTTGAACTCCATCTGGTCCCGAGGCCTTACAGTTGCCTATTTTTTGCTGATTTCCTTCACTTCTCTATCTGAAATTGCTAGTTCTGTCTGTTTTGGACAGACTACTGTTTGTTTCAGTTCTTGCAACCTTTCAGCATCCTTCTTGTTGTTCTTGTCTTTGCTCCAAATGTCATTCCAAAACCTTTGACTTTCAATGTTATCTGGTATCAACATTTTATCTTTTCACTCTTCATTTATTTCTTTGTAGAATTTCTTCTGATCTACTCTAAATAACCTATTCTGCTGGTATCCTTTCATTCTTTGGTGGTATCTTACCATCTTTGCTTTCTTTGCGATGAGGCGCTGTTTCAGTTCCTCCATTGCCAATTTCAGGCCCTTTCTTTCACTATCGTATTTACAGTTCAATGACCTGTATTTCTGTTCGCTTTTAAGCTTCCCTTCTCTTTTCAGTCTAACACACAAATGTCCTTCGAGAGCATATCTAACCCTATCTCTATTCTTCTTTTCCACCATGAATCTTTTCTTTTGACACCCCCCTTATATTTCTATATCTTGATCAAAGTATTTGTGTCTGTGATGTTTTTCGTTCTGATGTATTTCAGAATTTCATTTACATTTTTCGTTTCTTGGTTCAATTTCCACCGATAAACCTTTTTAACGTTGCAAATAATGTCACTATCGTTCTCCTATAAGCTTGCCTTTATTCTGTCATAGATTGCCTTTCGCCCATCTGTCATATCACCATGAGTTTCATTGTCGTCTTCCAGACCATTTATATGTCTCTCATCGAGAAAGCCATCACTGTTCCTTTTCTCTGGTTTATTAGAGATCTCACCTCTGTTTTCTGCTATGAGATTCTGCTATCAGTAAGAACTATATTTTCATCGTTTCCTCTGCTGCTATTTTCCAAGACCCGTTTTTTTGATAACTTCGAACTCTACTTCTGTGAACCAACGATTTTTTCGTATTGCTCTAGCTTGACCACATAATCTCTGTTCCGTGAGTTGAAACAATCCCCTTTCTTTCCATTGATCATACATACGTTGTCGGTATCCTCTAATAAGAGCACTATTTTCGTCTACAGGGTTGCTCAGGTAGTAACACTCTATGACCACGGCATTGTTCCATCTACGCCGAGTATGCTAATCCATTGCGAATAACAACAGGCTGGAGCCGGACAAGTATTTCCGAGACTGCCGGGTGGAACACTGTCACCATCAGGAGCTTCAGTTTCATTGCTACCGCTATTCACAATAATATGTATTTTCATTGTAACTCATATGAGGAAGCGATTATCAGGTTGCACAATTATCAGTGTTTTTATTGTGACACCAGCACTAGATGTATCATCAATCAGGACATGGAGAGATTCCAACCGCTTCCTTTCATTATTATTATTATTATTATTATCATCACTGATATTATTTTCATTTTTTACTATTGGTCATTGTTAATATTTCCTATAATCCGACATGAGCATTATCTAATTGTCATTAACACATTCGTGTTAGTACTAGGCTCCGGAACTTATCTGTTAGCGCAGACAATTTGATAGAGTACGGCTTCTATAATTATAAACAAATAAATGTACTCAAACGAGTTAAAAAAACAAACTAATATTTACCCCTATTTTTTCCGTGGGGGTATGTATTTGTTTAATGCCGTGTGTGTGTGTGGGGGGGGGGGTAGTAATGACTAGTCTTTGTCTTTTATTTTTGTCAGTATTCATCATTATCATTAGGCTATTATTAAGGGGATACCACAACATGGCCGTAGTCCAATGACTGAAACAGGCAAATGAGAAAAGTTAAAAGATAGATAATTATATCTCTTGCGACTTAAACGTCTGTTAGCTGCTGTATTGCTTCAGCTTCTGTTTATATTTGTTGACTTGACTGAACCCCCCCCCCCCAAAAAAAAATATATATATATATATATGTAGGCTTTGTTTTGTACATGTTTTCTGAGAGGAGGTATTGAAAAGTTCCTGGCTTTAAGGGTACCGCGAAGGGCCTGGTTGAGACACAACCTTCCGAGTTCTTTTACAGGGTTTGGAAAAACTGAAGAGAAACTGAAGGGTCGTTGCAATAAGTGTGTGAATATGAAAGAGAAATATTTTGAATAAAACCAATATTAACCTGTATTTTCTTTTACTAGAAGCCAGGAATTTTTCTGCACTCCCGCCATACGTATCTACATAATATTTTCTTTGTTTTTCGAATTTAGATATATATTTTCCATTTATAAAACGAATATTTCCTTATTACCAGTTCAAATGCTCTTTCTTTAGTGATATTTTGGTGGTAGATTCTAACTGTAGTTACTATCTCTTGTTTTCTAGTAGGATTTTGCTAATTCATTTAGCATCCAGTTAAAAATATTTTATCTATACCTTATTATCAGAACTGCTACATTATTCTTACTTATTAATTATACCTAATTAAGTTTAACTGTATTCATTCCTAATCATTTATTCATTAATTTAAAAAGAATTATTTTATTTATTCATTTAGTTACTTTTTGTTCTATTTGTGTGTCTTTACTCCCTCATGCTGTTGAAATATTTTCGTCGAAAAGAGATATATTTCTTTGTGTTTTTTGGTGTTTTTTTCTAACACTGTAGGTCTATGAATGGTATAATATCAGGATGAATACTGCAATGCACTTGGCATACACTGATGTATCTGTCTTAAGTATGATACGCAGATTGCTCATATCTGAGTTTTTGTGAGCCTCTGATATAATTCTTTCTTATACACACACAAACATATACATGTTTGTATGCATGCATGCCCGTATATATGTATGTATATATATTCAAAATGTGACCGCGTGTGTATTGTTGGCGATTTTTTTCCCTCCGTCTTCCCTTACTTGGATCTTTCCTTTTCCTATGTTTCTGACGAAGAGCTCCGCTCGAAACGTTAAATCCTCCTTCTTTCCTTCTTTCCTGAACGTCCAATAATACTATACTTGTTCCACGTCCTCGCGTTGTTGTGTTTTCTCTTTGTGTATTCATGTTTAGATTAACTATGTAATTATATATATATATATATATATATATATATATATATTATATATAATATATATATATATATATACATGTATATAAACGCACATATATACATACATGCATACATATATTAGAGGAAATGGACATCAAAACCAAGGCAAGACGATTATTTCAACTCATTTATTAGCTGTTTCTGGGATATCCCTAATGGTAGGCTAGCATGTCTGTACACTGGGTATTACGTCATCAGAGACAAAAGGAGTATGTATGAAAGTACTAGACAGGAAAATTCACAGTTTATAAAGAATAAAGAGCACTCACACATTTATTGGGAGTTGCATGTATTTTTCAAAATAATTTTATTCGGATTCCGTGCTACTTCAAGTTTCGAAGCCCCTAACGGAGCCTTTCTTGTCAGGATGGTAAGAATCCGAATTTGGATTCTTACCAGCCTGACGAGGGCTTTGAAACTTGAAGTAGCACGGAATCCGGATCAAACTGTTTTGAATAATGTGTGTGTATGTTTGCGTGTGTGTGTGTGTGTATCTGTCTGTCTGTCTGTCTGCCTGTCTGTGTGTGTGTGTGCGCTTATAAAAACGTAGAGGTGTCGAATGGATTGGCATTTTACAGAAAATTAAGTAAATTTCGAGCAGCCTAGAAAATTGAGCAAATACTACTAGACAATGGTAAAAAAAAAAAAAACTACAGAGAATTTTCAGAGAATCGAAATCTGTACGACAAGGATACCAGCTGCGTGCGACTTTCTGCTGGCAACTTTTTCCCACCTTCTAGTGTTGTTTACCCAATTTTTTAGGCTGTTTTCACAGCTATTCCGCGTCGGATATATATATGGCGGTGCCCCAGCATGGCCACGGCTCATTAGCTGAAACTAGAAAAATCAAAAATCAAAAATCAAATATATATATCAGGAAAACAGAAAACGCAGATATAATTGATGACTGATAATTGATAAACATCAATTATCATTTATTGGATATAAAAAGACAAAATCTCATCTGACAGCTGTTTCTGTTGGCGCTATTCTCAGGCTTAACTACTACAATAATAATGATTATTATCGTTGTAAGTAATTATTTAATTCCGTACACTAGGTTTTAATTTTTTTTTTCTCTTTTCCTTTCTTCTCTTCAAAATAAAAGGTCATGTTCTCTATTTCGTTTCTACAAGATTTTACGGTCCCCCCCTCTTCGTCCTGTCTTAAATAATGACAGGAAAAAAACTGGTAATAAAAAAGAAGTTAACTAAAAAAAAGAAAATTGATTATACCAATTTAAATAGTAGAACTTCATCAAAGCGGAAAATAAAAAAAAAATCAGAAAAAGAAAAAGAAAACGAGAAAGTAAGGATATATCAATTCATGATACATGCTATCCCTCATGTGTATATATATATATATATATATATATATAATATATATATAGAGAGAGAGAGAGAGAGAGAGAAGATAGATAGATACATACATACATACATACATTACATACATACATAAATACATACATACATGCATACATACCTACACACATGTATATATATACATGTGTATATATTATATATATATATAATATATATTACACGCATGTATATACATATATACAAGCAAACGTTTGTATACAGGTTTTTGCACATATGTGTAATTACAAGCCCACATATACATAAATATACACAGACGCAGACACAAACATATATGTATAACATGTAATACGTACATATATATGTATGTATTTATATACATTTACGTATATACACGTATACATTCACATATATATCTAAAACACGTATATATATATATATAATATATGTATATATTTTAAAAATTGAGGGAGATAATTAATATTAATTTTAATATCAATTTAAAACCAGTAGTCCAGCATTCAAAAAATCTGAGGAGTCAGAGAAAATTCAAATATATGTGTATATTGGCAGGGCTGGCCTGCTAGGTAGCCGGCCAGAATGCTAGAAGAAGATCATCAACGATACAAACTACAAGGGAAATTCTCTAGAGGAAGAATTCAGCGAACACCAGAACCAACTTTGGCGGGCAGGACATATGAAAAATTAAATAAATAACAGACTTAAATGCATACCTCGGTTTCGGTCTTAACAAAAGAATTACTTGCATAATTCAAGTGTCCGTGACTTCTTCAGTACATTCGGTCCTCGTGATGCAAACCGCAAGACTAACCCCAGCTCTCTGTGTCAAGACAGACACGTGCTTAGTCTTACCGATTACATCGGGAATAAAATTTCAAACGTCTTGGTTCTGGCGCGCTGAGAGACTATATATAACGGGAAGCTTTATGAAAATAGACAAAAGACGAAGGCAGGGTTACGGAAATAAACAAATACATATATATGTGTATATAAACCACCACTTACACGGACAGAGGAAAATACATCCAATACATACAGTCAAAACATAAACACACACACACACACACACACACACACACACACACGATGCACCTAGACGGTTGAAGGGTAAGTAGTGAAAAACAAAAAAGATGCCTACATAATTGACACTTTAAGGGAAGATAATAATGATAATAATAATAAATGCATATACAGAGGAGACCCCATTCGGCCACGACACAGACCATGGGATTGCACCTAGAAAGTTCCCCTCCGAGACACAAGTCCAGGCAAGGTGGTTTCGATTTTTTTTTTTGTCTTTTGGTGAGGCATTAGAAATTTTGGTAATTAATTTTCATGTATTCAATGTTTGCAATAGATATTTTGGTAAGTGGTAAGTAGCTTGTTTACCAACCACATGGTTCCGGGTTCAGTCCCACTGCGTGGCATCTTGGGCAAGTATCTTCTACTATAGCATCGGGCCGACCAAAGCCTTGTGAGTGGATTTGGTAGACGGAAACTGAAAGAAGCCCGTCGTATATATGTGTATATATATATGTGCGTGTGTGTGTTTGTGTGTCTGTGTTTGTCCCACTAGCATTGCTTGACAACCGATGCTGGTGTGTTTACGTCCCCGTTACTTAGCGATTCGGCAAAAGAGACCGATTGAATAAGTACTGGGCTTACAAAAGAATAAGTCCCGGGGTCGAGTTGCTCGATTAAAGGTGGTGCTCCAGCATGGCCGCAGTCAAATGACTGAAACAAGTAAAAGAGTAAAAGAGTAAAAGAGTATACATCAATTTGTCTAGTGACGATGTAAAAGTATTGCCTATGGTTGTTTTTCTTTCAACTTGAGTTCGTCACATACAAAATATGGTTGATTATGTCCGATAGCATTTCTATCCAAGTTCAGTTACTTTTCGTTTGTTCAATCTGTATGGCGTATGAGCTGTTTATTGTGTTGTAATAGTTTTGTCACAAATTTTCAGATGCTGCATATATTTTTAAAATATTCCTCTCCAATATTCTTCAACTTATATTGCTATTGGCGCCGCATTGATTTCTGCTTAGTTATTTTCAAGTTTTTAAGTTTTTAATAACATTGCCATTAGGTCGGATTCTGATTATTTTATTCAAATGATTAATGCATTTTTTTTCTATTACAACAGATTTGGGGGCGGGGATGTTTTGTTTTTGCTGATTTTTTTTGATATTTTTTTCTTTTTGAAACTTAACGGTGTTCTCTTTTCTCAGACCTTTCAAATTCGAATTTTGTGTCGTGTTTTTGTAATTATTCTCTCTCTCTCTCTTTCTCTCTCTCTCTCTCTCCCTCTCTCCCTCTCTCTCTCTCTCTCTTCCTATGAACCCGAGACCGTATTATTCGAAAGTTATGTCTTTGCTGTTAATAGGAGTGGCTGTGTGATAAGTAGCGTGCTTAAAACCACATGGTTCCGGGTTCAGTCCCACTGCGTGGCATCTTGGGCAAGTGTCTTCTGCTATAGCTCCGGGCCGACCAATGCTTTGTGAGTGGATTTGGTAGACGGAAACTGAAAGAAGCCTGTCGTATATATGTATACATATATAGGTGTGTGTATATGTTTGTGTGTCTGTGTTTGTCCCCCTAGCATTGCTTGACAACCGATGCTGGTGTGTTTATGTCCCCGTCACTTAGCGGTTCGGCAAAAGAGACCGATAGAATAAGTACTGGGCTTACAAAGAATAAGTCCCGGGGTCGATTTACTCGACTAAAGGCGATGCTCCAGCATGGCCGCAGTCAAATGACTGAAACAGGTAAAAGAGTAAAAAATGAAATTTCGAATGTATATTCAATCTTTCCTTCTATGTTTCTTTTCCGCCTTGCTTACATACCTTTTGATCCTCCTATATGAGAAGATGTGAGGTAGTATACTGGGTGCGATGGGTAAATTGTCGCCATTATATATTTTCGATTTCACGCATGCGCACTGTTTTTGATTTCGTCGACTGCACAGCATAGTTGTGTCAGTTGGACACTGTTTGTGAGAAAAACAGCACCAGGATGCAATTCACTCTTCCAGAAACTTGGAAACGGCATGCTGTACTGCTTGGCATTCACGCCAGAAGCTCCAATACGAACATTTCAGAGTGTTTGGATGGCATTCGCTCCGGAAGCTCTAATACGAACAGATGGTGAACACAGAGAACAACCGTTGACTTGCCATGTCCCCAAAACATGGTACTGAAATTAACAAAAATCAAACATCATAGTGTTTGGAGTGATCACTAGTGATGGCGACTTTATGCCTCCATTCATCTTTCCACACGGAGGCCTACATCAAGTGACTGGAGGAGGTAGCGCTGCCTTGGATCAAGAGGGTGCATGCAGGAAGACGCTATGTCCGGCAACAGGACTCTGCACCATGCCACACAAGCAGGAGAAACCAATCATGGCCGTCAGACAATTTCTGCGACCACATCACCCCTAACATCTGGCTACCTATCTTCCCAAACTTCAACCCCCTTGATTATAATGAGTGGGGCACAGTTGAATGAAAGACCAACAAAACTCCTTGTAACACCAAAGATGAGCTGAAGGCAAGAATTATGGCAACATTCACCAACTTAAACAAGTAGACCATCCAGAAGAATTGCAAGAGATTCTGAAGTCGTCTGGACGCCATGGTTGAAGCCAATGGCAATTTTATTGAATAAATTTACTCTTTGATATTTCAAGATATTTCAATGTAATTTTGGTAAATATACCTGTTAACATGAGACGTCAGTGTTATTTTAAATTTTGCGTAAATTAGACGACAATTTATTCTCCGCACCCTGTATATATCTTTCTAACTTTTGTGGCTGCCACATGTATTATTCTTTGAACATTCTAAGGTTATTGATATTTGAATCTGTTTCCATTGAGTTTATAATGGCTAGATTTGTATGTTTTATTGTTATTGCTATTGCATCATTAAGTTTTTGTCTTCGGGTTTGATTTTCGTTAGTCGATACAAAGATGTATCGATTTTTAACTGTTTAAATGTTCCTGGCATTAGATTAATTTCATAATTAAAATTTCTATTTATAGAGTTTCATATTCTGAAATCTTAGTTCTATTCTTAAAACAAAGAGGGGGATACACATACATACATACACAAATACACATACACACATACATTTACGGTTGAAGTTTCAATCATGCAATATTGTCGTTTAAATTGAATAATACACATCAGTTTTAAAATATGTATTTTCCTCTGACATATCACCTTATCTTATGTCTAATACGACTACATTTCTCATATTTGCTATGACGTACATGTTAATTTATAAGCTAATTTCCGAAGTTTTGCGACTGTTCTAGTCTCGTTATATTTTTCTCTTTGTCAGACGGGATATCTTAATATGATGCATAGTTTGTAGTGCATTCTCTTTGTGTGAGTGTACCTGCGTGTATGTGTGTAATAGTTATGTATATATAAATATATATATATCAAAACAACAAGAGCATAGTGAACTTGCTGTGAGGAGTTAAAAACCCGATATTTCACACAAAATTCTTGATCGAGGGAAAAGTTTAAAGGAGAAAAATAATTAATGAGATACAGTAGAGGCTTATATACTATGATGTATAAAAATTGGCTGCAACGGAAGAGGAACGAGAGAACGAAAGATCGCCATAACTGAACAAGAAGCGGGAGGAGAAAAAATGTAAGAAGGTAGAATAGAATTGTAATGTAATGAGGGTGGAGGCGCAATGGCCCAGTGGTTAGGGCAGCGGACTCGCGGTCGTAGGATCGTGGTTTCGATTCCCAGACCGGGCGTTGTGAGTGTTTATTGAGCGAAAACACCTAAAGCTCCACGAGGCTCCGGCAGGGATGGTGGTGATCCTTGCTGTACTCTTTCACCACAACTTTCTCTCACTCTTACTTCCTGTATCTGTTGTACCTATATTTCAAAGGGCCGGCCTTGTCACTCTCTGTGTCACGCTGAATATCCCCGAGAACTGCGTTAAGAGTACACGTGTCTGTGGAGTGCTCAGCCACTTACACGTTAATTTCACAAGCAGGCTGTTCCGTTGATTCGGATCAACCGGAACCAACGTCGTCGTAACCGACGGAGTGCTTCCATTCCAATGTAATGAGGAAAAGCGGGCAATGTCGTTAGTGAGGTGAAGGGGGAAACGAGGAGAGATGATGCTTGAAAGATAAGAAAGGGTTTAAGAAGAAAAACACTTCATTTAAACCTGTCGGTGATATGGTACCGAGTTTACATGTAAAGCGTTGTTCCCTCCGTTTCGTTAAGAATGTGGAAACATGGTGCGCAGTAATACACGTTGATAAGTGAGTCATGGAATGGCCTGTAGAACTACAGTGGGCATTCACAGATTGGTTGGATATACGTAGCAGTATACTTTGAATATGCTCCCGAAAGCGATTAACAAGTTGTCGACTTATTTCCTCAATGTAAAGGGCGCCCCATAGTTTGCATATGATGCAATATGTAAGGTTAGACAATATATTATACAAGTTCTGGGCAATATCATGTTGTGTCTTATGCCCAGTGATGGTTGTATTGTAAATGTTGGGGTAGGTGTAGGATCGGTGATGATCGTATTTAAAAGTACCTCGTTGTGTGGAGATCGATGCTGCAGAACTTCGCTCTTGGAGATTACCGAAGATATTATCTTCTTTAAAAATTGATGTGAGGTAGTTCGGGCAAGACTGGAGAGGTTATGTTGTTGAAATTAGAATATGGAAGTTTCAGATGAGTTTATCATTCAATAGGAAGACGACGAGTTAAGAAGACGAGAGAAAAAGTGAGAGTGGATGTGCATAAAAACTGTAGGAAAACAATGGCACGGATGATTGCCTGGACCCGGCAGATTGCCAGGTCCAAGAGTAATCCGGTGTACTCTCGATTCAGGAAGAATTGTCAGGTTCTTTAGCATTGGATTCAAGATCTAAATCAATGCTTCAGAGAAGGATAAGGTGAAGGAATTGAAAGTTATGGAAAATTTAATTTGTGGGGGGTGAGAATAAAAGCAGAGTGGGACTCAGTGGGTTTGTAGTGGACAGAGGTGGCAATATAGATACTATTTATTGTGATGGAGATAACTAGATCACTAACAGAACTATCGGATACCGTGGAGATAAATTCCAAGATAGGAAGAAAGGCATCAGCGAAAGAGATCAAGTTGTTGAGCTGTTATCTGGTAACGGTTATGGCGCCGACAGTGTCGTCGAAATAACGACCATATTGTTCTGGTATGGGTCTACTGAGCAAATATTAGCTCTTCAATATGGCCTACAAATAATATGGCATAACTGGCGACCATTCTACTTCCATAGCTTCATTACCAACATGTTTATAAATTTCCCCAGAGTAGTAAATTTCTCCTCATTCCATTAATCTTTCCTTCTTCAATTTTAAAATAGTTGAAGCTCACGTGGATCTGCGATCCTTATCAGTTGCAGCCAGTTTTTTTTTCAAGTTTGAGGATCCAAGATTCTGCTGTGCCTCGTTAATTTCTCTCTTTTCAACTTTTCACCCTGAAGAAAGATTGTGTTCGAAACGTTGGATTTTTTCATTCCTCAAGACAAGTTAACTGTACTTTGTTTTTTTAGCGATTTCGCTACATAATATCTTGCGCAAGCAGAAGAACGACAACCTCATTGAAGTCCGTTCGCTTTAATAAAAGTGGAATTGAATTTTATATGTTCTCTGCTCTGACATTGTTCTTGCTGCCTTACCTAAAAGTTTGGTATGAGAATTGTTTCGGTATTCGATGTAGAACAAGAATTACGTACATGACGTAAATAGTATCGATTTCCTGCACAAAGTCAATACTGTTGATTCCAAATTGATAGATACATCTGATAGAGACTTTTGTTATTGTTTTGGTTGTTATTAACCTCTCCTTCGCACCATCACCATCAGTTCTATCCTGATTGAGGAGACCTATGATCAAAGGCATTCTGTTATGATGATCCCTAATATTCTGGAACATAACAGACTAAATTACCTAATGGCATTCCCTTTCTTAAGAGAGTAGGGTGTGATTTGAAAATAGTTAGACTGATATTTCAAGCAGATCAGGTATCCACATAGAGACTCCCTGTCGTCTATGGCAGTTGTTGTTTAATTCTAGGTCACTCCTGACCCAGCAGATCTAAGATCGAAGGCACCTCAGTTATGACTAGCCCACCTTTTTCTCAATATCTAGAAGAACATTATTTAATGCTTGAGTTGATGTAGGATTGGTTGTTGTTTCTAGCAGGCTATAGAGGTAGCCTAGTCAGTAATCGCAGTAATTCGTAGAAGTAAGTAAGTATTTGTGGAGGCGCAATGGCCTAGTGGTTAGGGCAGCGGACTCGCGGTCGTAGGATCGCGGTTTCGATTCCCAGACCGGGCGTTGTGAGTGTTTATTGAACGAAAACACCTAAAGCTCCACGAGGCTCCGGCAGGGGATGGTGGTGATCCCTGCTGTACTCTTTCACCACAACTTTCTTTCACTCTTACTTCCTGTTTCTGTTGTACCTGTATTTCAAGGGGCCGGCCTTGTCACTCTCTGTGTCATGCTGAATATCCCCGAGAACTACGTTAAGGGTACACGTGTCTGTGGAGTGCTCAGCCACTTACACGTTAATTTCATGAGCAGGCTGTTCCGTTGATTCGGATCAACCGGAACCCTTGTCGTTGTAATCGACGGAGTGCTTCCAAATAAGTATTTATGGATTTATGCATCCATCCACTTGTTTCTTTTGTCTAATAAATACAAGAGCTAACCCCCTGAAGATATCAAAAGCTTATAGTAGAATCCAAAAAATATTATTTTTACTTTCTTCTGTTCTGTACAAATCTACAAATATTAATTTCCTTTCTAGTGGTTTATGAACATGCAATTCATAGCGTAGCCACGAAATGTTCACCTGTCGTTGCCAAATATTTAATATTTAATATTTATTCTTGTAATCGGTAGAGCTTGAAGCTTGGATGTTTGCAACAGATTTCTGTGTAGCTGTAGGATAGTCCTTTAGCTAAATATTTTTGTAGTGTTGCATGATGTTGGGTATATCTGCTTGTTTGAATATAAGATTCTGTAAATGTGTAAGTGTGGTGAAAATGTATACGAAATAATGTGACTTCTTGGTGTGCTATTTTAAAATCAGATAAACGGTCTTTATGTGTAAAAATTTGCTACTCTCGTGTTTCATTACGAGAACTTTGCGTTGTCTCCGCATGACGCATAAATTCACTTACATCGAAAATATTACACTGTTATACAAATGGTACCTAGCACAATTATTTTTACACCCATCACCTTATTTCTTTACTACCCACAAGGGGCTAAACATAGAGGGGACAAACAAGGACAGACAAACGGTTTAAGTCGATTACATCGATCCCCAGTGCGTAACTGGTACTTAATTTATCGACCCCGAAAGGATGAAAGGCAAAGTCAACCTCGGCGGAATTTGAACTCAGAATGTAACGGCAGACGAAATACGGCTACGCATTTCGCCCGGCGTGCTAACGATTCTGCCAGCTCGCCGCCCTATCACCTGACTAATGAACATACGTGACATCTGTATGGACATTCAAGCATTCTGTGTCGTAACGATAGATTTCATAAACATTTGAGCGTTGCTCTGAAAATAAACCCCATCACAGTTCTCTCAACAATTGCGAAGAAATATTAAATCGAGTAAAGACAAGTTTAGATCGTAGAACAAAGCCCAGCACCGCAACATGGCTGCTGTTCAAAGTCCGGTCAGTTACAGCGTCTTCTTCAGGGATTGGATTGCTATAATTTACCATGGTACCTGTTTGTCGGTCAAACTAAGTGGCCACATTTCAGGATCATTTCACGCCTCGCGCTCGGTCGTCAAAAATTTCTCCATCACATCTTTCCCGTACGTTTCGGCACTGGACCCTACTGTTGGATAGATACTCTTTTACTCTCTTTAACTCTTTTACTTGTTTCAGTCATTTGACTGCGGCCATGCTGGAGCACCGCTTTAAATCGAGCAACTCGACCCCGGGACTTATACTTTTTGTAAGCCCAGTACTTATTCTATCGGTCTCTTTTGCCGAACCGCTAAGTGACGGGTACATAAACACACCAGCATCGGCTGTCAAGCGATGTTGGGGGGACAAACACAGACATACAAACTCACACACACACATATATATATATTTATATATATATTTATATATATATATATACATATATGCGACGGGCTTCTTTCAGTTTCCGTCTACCAAATCCACTCACAAGGCTTTGGTCGGCCCGAGGCTATAGTAGAAGACACTTGCCCAAGGTACCACGCAATGGTACTGAACACGGAACTATGTGGTTAGTAAACAAGCTACTTACCACACAGCCACCCTTGTGGCTAGTTGAAGTCTTTATCCCATCTCCAACTGGAGCAAAGAAAATCTGTATCTGTTTTGCGGTTACTTCTATTGCTGCACCCAAAGTCTGGTTAAAATTCTGAAACTCTGGTTTGAACCAGCCTTTCAAGAATAGAAGAATTATGTATAGGTCGCGAGCATGGTTATCAGTTTCATTCAGGTGAGCTGAAATTTTCTCTAAATGTTTTAAATGGAAGTGACTTATGGGTACATCGTTCGTTGGTATATAATAACATCTGAAATTAACATAGTATATCTTGCCCTATGAAAAATCTGGCCTGATGGGAACGTATGTTTTTCGCTTTTCCTTTCTCTTATTATTATTTCTTTTTCTTTTTTTTTTTTTGAAGATACGGGTTCCTCTAGTCAGAAGAACCGTAAACTAAACATCTACTGCGTAGGGGCTTACACTGCTGTCATTAATGGTGCACGGTACGTGTTTAGGCCAACCTACCTGGAAGTATCCCGATATCATCGTAATAACGGTCACGGTGAGCAGGTGAAAAACACTTTTCAATTGACACATTTTCCTGGCGGTTGTCGCTCTTGAACAAGTTTCAGTCCTGGATCAAGTGCTGTTCAAGGATGAACTTTCAGCATCTGCAATTTTACTCGGTGTCTACTCAGCAAGCACCCGAATAACGCGGTTTTTTAGTATGAACATGAACCTTTGTTCCATGTTCGTACCATTCCCCCCCCCCCCCCGCCTTTCCAATCCAAACCTATTACATAGTTCCCAATAAGTCGTTTCTGGCGATATCGTCGTGTCTCCTTTTGTAATTCTCTCCGAACCAATTTACTAAATTCGGTCAAAATATTCCACATTGTGTTTCCAGTTTCGCCGCACTTTCTGCATTTGACAGATTCTGAATCGTAGTCAGTTCTGTACTTTCTTCTGAACGCTTATTTCTGCGCTGCAACATATATCGGGCTTCTCTTTCAGGATTCAGGTCACG
>NW_021824104.1:15000-19865 GCF_006345805.1 Octopus sinensis | reverse complement strand
ATGAATGGGTAACAAACATAGTCGCAAAGACAGAAACACACAAACACAAACAAACAAACTCACACACCACACACACAAACACATATATGCTTCAATATATATAGATACATATAGAACGCACTTCTTTCGGTTTCCGTCTACCAAATCCACTCGTAAGGCTTTGGTCGGTCTGAGGTTATAGTAGAAGACACTTTCCCAAATTGCCATGCAGTGAAACTGAACCTGGAACTATCTGCTTGTGAAGCATGTTTCTTACCACATAGCCACGCCTATGCATATGTGTTTATGTAGAAGTCTATATATAGGATGAACAGGACAAAGAATGTTTAATAATAATTTCTGACGTGCATGTAACAACGTTATGGTTGCTTGGAACAAAATCTCACCGACAAATGATCGTCAGGAACAATTAATTGTATTAATTTGCATAGTTATAGAAAGATAGAGAGAGAGGGAAAAATAAATCATATATACATGTGTGTGTAGATACAAATGTTAAATCTTAAAAGAAAAGTAACAAAAATTGATTTACCTTTATAGAGCCGGCCCCAAATATGACTTCGGTTTGAATTTTTGACAGAAATTAAATGTTTTATCCACTTATCGGAATATTCTATTGCCTCATATAAGTTTTTTGTCTCAACCTTCCAGGTGCTATCCGAAAAGCATACTGAATGAAATATCCTGTTGTAATAATTCTCTAATTATTTTTAAAACGAGAGTGGCAGTATGTTTTCTTGATGTATGTGATTGGCTGAAATTCTTTAATATCCGGAAAATAAATCCATTTTCCAGCTAGTCACCATTCCTACACGTCGAGTGTTGAAATGGTCGCTGTGCAACATAAGATGAATTGTTCTGCGCACAAAACATCACTCGTCCCAGGATCTGAAATCACGACCTTAATCACGATTTCATGTCCTCGACTTCTATTATATTACCAAAACTTTATTTTTCATATGTCCTGACAACACCCACAGAATATTCTTATCTACTTGTCGCTTTTCTAAAACAAACGCCATTGTTTTTACCGATTATTGGGATGGCGATATCTGCTCAAAAATAGGACCTCATCGCTCTAGTTACTAAAATGGAAACCCGGCCAATTTTCCTCGTTTCGCAGAATATATTTCAGTTATTTGTAAAGAATGCTTGTTGTTCAATGATGACAAGACTATGATCAGAGGCGTTTCGGCCATGATCATGCCGTTGATTTACTTACATCGCAATGTGTGTTGTGTTCTTTCCGTGGTTAAGACGGTAGGGTGTGGGACAATGGAATATCATTGTCTCAAATGCTTACGATAGGGCTGATAGCGCAAACGTTCAAGTAATGGACAATCATTAGTCCTGAAACCTACACCTGCAATCATTATTGTAATACATCACATGATGTGGATGTTAATTTTCATAGATCTCTCCGAAATATAAGTCCGACCTTACAATTAATTTTTGCTTAGAAACTCTGTCTCCCTTTTCAGCTTCCTTTCAGCAACCATAACCATGTCTCAATATTACTATTTCCTGCAACTATCTTTGCCAATCGACATTGCCATACATTCTCTTGTCAGTTAGATTATCTTCCTACTTTTTTTATTGTTTTAATTTCATTTGGCTTTTTCCTTTCCTATCTCCTACTATAACTCAGGCAAATCATAAATTTTATTCATTATTATATATATCAATTCTAGCTAACTCTACCCTACTTTCTGCTGATATTAAACCGCTTCCAACTTCGTTATTCTAAGTAAGTGCAATCTTGCTCTTCCTAATCGAGGCTGAAGTCCTCTATTCATATTGAATTCCTTCCTAGTTCTTCTGTCTAGATTTGCTAATTCAGATGTTTTCCAATCAACAAATTCTGCTGAATACCGAAGTAACGACACTTCCCAAAGTTTTTACAACCTTTACTAGATTTAGAACCCTTCGCTTTCCCTTCATTAGCTTCTTCAACTTTCCGATGTACTCCTTAGCTATTTTTGTTTTCATTTCCATTGTTAGTACACTCTCAGATTCTAATACTCCGAAGCACTTATGATTCTCTGCCTTCAGTGATATTACTTTCTTGCTATCTGGCCTTCACTGCTGACTCCCTTTTCTGTGTGAATTCATGTTAAAAGTCTCTACATTGGGAATTGCCTGGGTTTTGTCTATTTTGGATTTTATGTAGTTAGTTATGAATGCCTGATCGTGTGCGGTTGCTTACAAACACTGTCTCCCTTTTCATTTTCCGTTCTGAAAACATATTAGTCTGTAAGTGTCCCTTGGCTATTCTTTCTGTACCTTTCTGTTCCACTGGTGCTTTGTAATTTATTTCCAGGAAATCATACACCTAATTAGATATTATTCCTGTCATCAGCTTCCACATGAGGGGCAGACAGGTGATAGGCCGGTGATTATCCACTGCATTGCTTTGTTGGGATTATTTTGGCAAAGAATTGTTTGACTTTTGGTCAGCCACTTTGGGATTTGTACCCCGTTGTTGATCATTTTATATATTTGCTTGGCTATTCTTCTGTGTACTGCTGGGGAAATTTTCAGCCAATATCCTTGTACGCTATCCGGTCCTGGGTATTTCCAGTTTGGCGATTTAATCACTCTGGCCCACATTGGTAGTCAAATATACAATGAGGCGACAGGTGTTTATACATCTGCTTTTACTCGTCCTTAATTACTAAACAATCTCTACTCTCCTCTCTCTCTTTCTCTCTCTCTCCTCTAATAACTTAATTAAATTTAACTCTCTATAATTATCTACGATGACTATGCGAGAATTTGTATGTGGGTGTGTCTGTGCGTACAAACAGACATTTATCTGTCCATTTCTAAACTCATACGTATGGATGTGTATGTATGGCCGCGTAAGTGTGTGTATCTGACTGTGTGTATATCAATAGGAATATGCCACTGCATATGTGTCTGTGTGTGTGTCTGTGTGTGTTTGCATATGTTAGTGCGTGTGTGTATGTGTATGTCTCTCTCTGTATGTATGTGTGTGTATACATGCATCCTTTTAACCCCCAAGTCAAACACCCCTTCACTATATAGACTAATCTCTATATACTCTCATATATTTCTCATTCGCCCAATAATAGACTCTTCCAAGGCCTTCCAAATCTGATTCACTTTCTATTCAAAGATGCAACTGTTAATTTCCATTATCCTTTGCCAGGGACTTTCCTGGAAACTTTACTAACTCTTCGATCACGAAAATACCAGACACATTTATCTGAGAACTCCATGGTTTCCCAAAAGACTGGGAACGAATAATATCCTCGATTAAGGATATTATGCATTTCTGCATTTTCTTTTTTCTGTGCATATTTGTAACCACTCTGCACAGTTCTTTTATTTGTTTCAGCCATTTCACTGCAGCCATGCTGGAGCAATGCCTTTTTCACCGAACTTATTATTTATAAGACTTGTACTTATTCTATGAGTCTCCTTTGCTGAACCACTAATTTACATGGACGTAAACTCACCAACATCGGTTGTAAAGCGATGGTGGTGGACAGACACAGACACAAAAACTCACACACACACACACACACACACACACACACACAATACTTATATTATAAATTATAAAATGAATGTTCTTGAAAAAGGCTAAATGTTTTTCTTGCTCCTAATCTGTTATAATTTATGTCCCTCCGCTCAATGATCAACCACACCTTAAACCCATGATACCCAATTTCTGCACCACATTTTTCTGTTCAAGCCGGTGTTTTAGTGGTAAACCAAACTGAGCAGTCACACTACATACGACCTTTTACATGATTTTCTATTGTATCAACGCTAAGGTATAATATATACTTTTATGTGGCTTTGGGGAGTGGCATGAACGGATTTCTTCTATTTGTATGTATTTCAATTTCTCGTGTAACGAACAATTCCTTTAACGAACATGGCTCGGAAAGGATTATGTGTATATATAGAGATGGCACTGGTTTGAGAAGTTTTGAGTCGAACTAATTGACCTCTGTACTTAATTTTTTAAGCCTTGTACTTAGTTTATTGGAGTATATTGGTGAACCGCTAAGTTACCGGAACGTAAACACACCAACACAGGTCATCAAGCGGTGGGACAAACACTGACACAAAGACACAACCACTGATACATACAGACAGACATATATAGACATAGAAGTGGCCGTAGAGTATGAAACACATTGTTCCGGGTTCAGTCCCGTTGCGAGACATTTTGGCTGAGTGTCTTCTACTATAGCCAAGGGCCGACCATAGTCTTGTGAGTGGATTTCATAGATGGAAACTCAAATAAGCCCGTCGTATGTGTGTGTGTGTATTTGTGTGTCTATATTTGTCCCTCCACCATCATTTGACAACCGATGTTGGTGTGCTTACGTCCCTGTAACATAGCGGTTCTGGAAAAGAAACTGATAGAATAAGTACTAGGATTACAAAGGTTAAGTGCTAGGGTCGATTTGTTCGACTAAAGGCGGAGCTCCAACATGGCCGCAGTCAAATGACTGAAACAAGTAAAAGAATAGTCACGATAGGCTTCTTTCCGTTTCCATCTACCAAATCCACTCCTGAAGATTTTGAGAGTCCAATGGCTACAGTAGAAGACATTTATGTAGCGTGCCACGCAGTGGAACTGAACCCGAATCCAAATTTGGAAGCAAGCGTCTTACCACACAGCCGCGCCTAAACATGCCCCCCTACACAGATTCAATCCAAGGAAACACGCATAAAGATGAAACACTCTCCAAGCCGTTCACTTTATAATTTGTTAAAACCATTAACATGGTGTCCATTAGTGAGTGATGCTGTGTTTTGTTTTATTTCTCCTACACATTGATTCCAAATTTTGGCACAACACCAGCAATTCAGGGGAGGAGTAA
>NW_021824104.1:0-10000 GCF_006345805.1 Octopus sinensis | reverse complement strand
TTTTAACCCACGCTGGTGGAAAGGGGAGAGCAGAAATTCTTCGCTTGCATTTTTGAGTTTGTTGGCACTGTTAGTTACGAGCGGATCTTCAGAAGCGATAGGAGGCCGAAGGGGTATGCTCCTACTTTCAGTGTTTTCAAATCCAAACCAGGGAGTTCTTTAGCTAATGATAGAAATGTCGATTTTGACTAATCTTCAAACGTACGTTCTCAAATAACCTTTGCATATGATTTTTTAATGTCTCTACCCCCCATACTTCCGTGAGTTGAATTGAGCAAACACTATATGAGAGAGGTTTTCTTTAAGTATTAGAAATAGTTTTATAAATCTTTTTTTAGCTGCTATTTCTAATGAGTTCAGTATGCGGCAAAGTAATTTATTTTACTAAGCCCTTTTATATAATGTAATAATTTGAATTCGCCTTAAATGGTCCCTTTGCATACTGAACACTTGGTGAAATTGATTAATTAATTAATTTTACCCTCAATTGTTGAAATTATAATTCATCTCTCTCTATTTAAATGCCTCGGATTTTACCGAAAAAAGCATAGTTTTTGCTGATTTTAACCCACGCTGGTGGAAAGGGGAGAGCAGAAATTCTTCGCTTGCATTTTTGAGTTTGTTGGCACTGTTAGTTACGATCGGATCTTCAGAAGCGATAGGAGGCCGATGGGTTATGCTCCTACTTTCAGTGTTTTCAAATCCAAACCAGGGAGTTCTGAGCTGATGATAGAAATGTCGATTTTGACTAATCTTGAAACGTACGTTCTCAAATAACCTTTGCATATGATTTTTTAATGTCTCTACCCCCCATACTTCCGTGAGTTGAATTGAGCAAACACTATATGAGAGAGGTTTTCTTTAAGTATTAGAATAGTTTTATAAATGTTTTTTTAGCTGCTTTTCTAATGAGTTCAGTATGCGGCAAAGTAATTTATTTTACTAAGCCCTTTTATATAATGTAATAATTTGAATTCGCCTTAAATGGTCCCTTTGCATACTGAACACTTGGTGAAATTGATTAATTAATTAATTTTACCCTCAATTGTTGAAATTATAATTCATCTCTCTCTATTTAAATGCCTCGGATTTTACCGAAAAAAGCATAGTGTTTGCTGATTTTAACCCACGCTGGTGGAAAGGGGAGAGCAGAAATTCTTCGCTTGCATTTTTGAGTTTGTTGGCACTGTTAGTTACGAGCGGATCTTCAGAAGCGATAGGAGGCCGAAGGGGTATGCTCCTACTTTCAGTGTTTTCAAATCCAAACCAGGGATTTCTGAGCTGATGATAGAAATGTCGATTTTGACTAATCTTGAAACGTACGTTCTCAAATAACCTTTGCATATGATTTTTTAATGTCTCTACCCCCCATACTTCCGTGAGTTGAATTGAGCAAACACTATATGAGAGAGGTTTTCTTTAAGTATTAGAAATAGTTTTATAAATGTTTTTTTAGCTGCTATTTCTAATGAGTTCAGTATGCGGCAAAGTATTTTATTTTAATAAGCCCTTTTATATAATGTAATAATTTGAATTCGCCTTAAATGATCCCTTTGCATACTGAACACTTGGTGAAATTGATTAATTAATTAATTTTACCCTCAATTGTTGAAATTATAATTCATCTCTCTCTATTTAAATGACTCGGATTTTACCGAAAAAAGCATAGTGTTTGCTGATTTTAACCCACGCTGGTGGAAAGGGGAGAGCAGAAATTCTTCGCTTGCATTTTTGAGTTTGTTGGCACTGTTAGTTACGAGCGGATCTTCAGAAGCGATAGGAGGCCGAAGGGGTATGCTCCTACTTTCAGTGTTTTCAAATCCAAACCAGGGAGTTCTGAGCTAATGATAGAAATGTCGATTTTGACTAATCTTGAAACGTACGTTCTCAAATAACCTTTGCATATGATTTTTTAATGTCTCTACCCCCCATACTTCCGTGAGTTGAATTGAGCAAACACTATATGAGAGAGGTTTTCTTTAAGTATTAGAAATAGTTTTATAAATGTTTTTTTAGCTGCTATTTCTAATGAGTTCAGTATGCGGCAAAGTAATTTATTTTACTAAGCCCTTTTATATAATGTAATAATTTGAATTCGCCTTAAATGGTCCCTTTGCATACTGAACACTTGGTGAAATTGATTAATTAATTAATTTTACCCTCAATTGTTGAAATTATAATTCATCTCTCTCTATATAAATGCCTCGGATTTTACCGTAAAAAGCATAGTGTTTGCTGATTTTAACCCACGCTGGTGGAAAGGGGAGAGCAGAAATTCTTCGCTTGCATTTTTGAGTTTGTTGGCACTGTTAGTTACGAGCGGATCTTCAGAAGCGATAGGAGGCCGAAGGGGTATGCTCCTACTTTCAGTGTTTTCAAATCCAAACCAGGGATTTCTGAGCTGATGATAGAAATGTCGATTTTGACTAATCTTGAAACGTACGTTCTCAAATAACCTTTGCATATGATTTTTTAATGTCTCTACCCCCCATACTTCCGTGAGTTGAATTGAGCAAACACTATATGAGAGAGGTTTTCTTTAAGTATTAGAAATAGTTTTATAAATGTTTTTTTAGCTGCTATTTCTAATGAGTTCAGTATGCGGCAAAGTATTTTATTTTACTAAGCCCTTTTATATAATGTAATAATTTGAATTCGCCTTAAATGATCCCTTTGCATACTGAACACTTGGTGAAATTGATTAATTAATTAATTTTACCCTCAATTGTTGAAATTATAATTCATCTCTCTCTATTTAAATGCCTCGGATTTTACCGAAAAAAGCATAGTGTTTGCTGATTTTAACCCACGCTGGTGGAAAGGGGAGAGCAGAAATTCTTCGCTTGCATTTTTGAGTTTGTTGGCACTGTTAGTTACGAGCGGATCTTCAGAAGCGATAGAGGCCGAAGGGGTATGCTCCTACTTTCAGTGTTTTCAAATCCAAACCAGGGTTTCTGAGCTAATGATAGAAATGTCGATTTTGACTAATCTTCAAACGTACGTTCTCAAATAACCTTTGCATATGATTTTTTAATGTCTCTACCCCCCATACTTCCGTGAGTTGAATTGAGCAAACACTATATGAGAGAGGTTTTCTTTAAGTATTAGAAATAGTTTTAATAATCTTTTTTTAGCTGCTATTTCTAATGAGTTCAGTATGCGGCAAAGTAATTTATTTTACTAAGCCCTTTTATATAATGTAATAATTTGAATTCGCCTTAAATGGTCCCTTTGCATACTGAACACTTGGTGAAATTGATTAATTAATTAATTTTACCCTCAATTGTTGAAATTATAATTCATCTCTCTCTATTTAAATGCCTCGGATTTTACCGAAAAAAGCATAGTTTTTGCTGATTTTAACCCACGCTGGTGGAAAGGGGAGAGCAGAAATTCTTCGCTTGCATTTTTGAGTTTGTTGGCACTGTTAGTTACGATCGGATCTTCAGAAGCGATAGGAGCCGATGGGTTATGCTCCTACTTTCAGTGTTTTCAAATCCAAACCAGGGAGTTCTGAGCTGATGATAGAAATGTCGATTTTGACTAATCTTGAAACGTACGTTCTCAAATAACCTTTGCATATGATTTTTTAATGTCTCTACCCCCATACTTCCGTGAGTTGAATTGAGCAAACACTATATGAGAGAGGTTTTCTTTAAGTATTAGAAATAGTTTTATAAATGTTTTTTTAGCTGCTATTTCTAATGAGTTCAGTATGCGGCAAAGTAATTTATTTTACTAAGCCCTTTTATATAATGTAATAATTTGAATTCGCCTTAAATGGTCCCTTTGCATACTGAACACTTGGTGAAATTGATTAATTAATTAATTTTACCCTCAATTGTTGAAATTATAATTCATCTCTCTCTATTTAAATGCCTCGGATTTTACCGAAAAAAGCATAGTGTTTGCTGATTTTAACCCACGCTGGTGGAAAGGGGAGAGCAGAAATTCTTCGCTTGCATTTTTGAGTTTGTTGGCACTGTTAGTTACGAGCGGATCTTCAGAAGCGATAGGAGGCCGAAGGGTATGCTCCTACTTTCAGTGTTTTCAAATCCAAACCAGGGATTCTGAGCTGATGATAGAAATGTCGATTTTGACTAATCTTGAAACGTACGTTCTCAATAAACTTTGCATATGATTTTTTAATGTCTCTACCCCCCATACTTCCGTGAGTTGAATTGAGCAAACACTATATGAGAGAGGTTTTCTTTAAGTATTAGAAATAGTTTTATAAATGTTTTTTTAGCTGCTATTTCTAATGAGTTCAGTATGCGGCAAAGTAATTTATTTTACTAAGCCCTTTTATATAATGTAATAATTTGAATTCGCCTTAAATGGTCCCTTTGCATACTGAACACTTGGTGAAATTGATTAATTAATTAATTTTACCCTCAATTGTTGAAATTATAATTCATCTCTCTCTATTTAAATGCCTCGGATTTTACCGAAAAAAGCATAGTGTTTGCTGAATTTAACCCACGCTGGTGGAAAGGGGAGAGCAGAAATTCTTCGCTTGCATTTTTGAGTTTGTTGGCACTGTTAGTTACGATCGGATCTTCAGAACGATAGAGGCCCGAAGGGTATGTTCTCCTACTTTCAGTGTTTTCAAATCCAAACCAGGGAGTTCTGAGCTGATGATAGAATTGTCGATTTTGACTAATCTTGAACGTACGTTCTCAAATAACCTTGCATATGATTTTTTAATGTCTCTACCCCCATACTTCCGTGAGTTGAATTGAGCAAACACTATATGAGAGAGGTTTTCTTTAAGTATTAGAAATAGTTTTATAAATGTTTTTTTAGCTGCTATTTCTAATGAGTTCAGTATGCGGCAAAGTAATTTATTTTACTAAGCCCTTTTATATAATGTAATAATTTGAATTCGCCTTAAATGGTCCCTTTGCATACTGAACACTTGGTGAAATTGATTAATTATTAATTTTACCCTCAATTGTTGAAATTATATTCATCTCTCTCTATATAATGCCTCGGATTTTACCGTAAAAAGCATAGTGTTTGCTGATTTTAACCCACGCTGGTGGAAAGGGGAGAGCAGAAATTCTTCGCTTGCATTTTTGAGTTTGTTGGCACTGTTAGTTACGAGCGGATCTTCAGAAGCGATAGGAGGCCGAAGGGTATGCTCCTACATTTCAGTGTTTTCAAATCCAAACCAGGGATTTCTGAGCTGATGATAGAAATGTCGATTTTGACTAATCTTGAAACGTACGTTCTCAAATAACCTTTGCATATGATTTTTTAATGTCTCTACCCTACCCCCTACTTCCGTGAGTTGAATTGAGCAAACACTATATGAGAGAGGTTTCTTTAAGTATTAGAAATAGTTTTATAAATGTTTTTTTAGCTGCTATTTCTAATGAGTTCAGTATGCGGCAAAGTATTTTATTTTACTAAGCCCTTTTATATAATGTAATAATTTGAATTCGCCTTAAATGATCCCTTTGCATACTGAACACTTGGTGAAATTGATTAATTAATTAATTTTACCCTCAATTGTTGAAATTATAATTCATCTCTCTCTATTTAAATGCCTCGGATTTTACCGAAAAAAGCATAGTGTTGCTGATTTTAATTTAACCCACGCTGGTGGAAAGGGGAGCAGAAATTCTTCGCTTGCATTTTTGAGTTTGTTGGCACTGTTAGTTACGAGCAGATCTTCAGAAGCGATAGGAGGCCGAAGGGGTATGCTCCTACTTTCAGTGTTTTCAAATCCAAACCAGGGAGTTCTGAGCTAATGATAGAAATGTCGATTTTGACTAATCTTCAAACGTACGTTCTCAAATAACCTTTGCATATGATTTTTTAATGTCTCTACCGTCCATACTTCCGTGAGTTGAATTGAGCAAACACTATATGAGAGAGGTTTTCTTTACGTATTAGAAATAGTTTTATAAATCTTTTTTTAGCTGCTATTTCTAATGAGTTCAGTATGCGGCAAAGTAATTTATTTTACTAAGCCCTTTTATATAATGTAATAATTTGAATTCGCCTTAATGGTCCCTTTGCATACTGAACACTTGGTGAAATTGATTAATTAATTAATTTTACCCTCAATTGTTGAAATTATAATTCATCTCTTTCTATTAAATGCCTCGGATTTTACCGAAAAAAGCATAGTGTTTGCTGATTTTAACTCACGCTGGTGGAAAGGGGAGAGAAATTCTTCGCTTGCATTTTTGAGTTTGTTGGCACTGTTAGTTACGATCGGATCTTCAGAAGCGATAGGAGGCCGATGGGGTATGCTCCTACTTTCAGTGTTTTCAAATCCAAACCAGGGATTTCTGAGCTGATGATAGAAATGTCGATTTTGACTAATCTTGAAACGTACGTTCTCAAATAACCTTTGCATATGATTTTTTAATGTCTCTACCCCCCATACTTCCGTGAGTTGAATTGAGCAAACACTCTATGAGAGAGGTTTTCTTTAAGTATTAGAATAGTTTTTATAAATGTTTTTTTAGCTGCTATTTCTAATGAGTTCAGTATGCGGCAAAGTATTTTATTTTACTAAGCCCTTTTATATAATGTAATAATTTGAATTCGCCTTAAATGATCCCTTTGCATACTGAACACTTGGTGAAATTGATTAATTAATTAATTTTACCCTCAATTGTTGAAATTATAATTCATCTCTCTCTATTTAAATGCCTCGGATTTTACCGAAAAAAGCATAGTGTTTGCTGATTTTAACCCACGCTGGTGGAAAGGGGAGAGCAGAAATTCTTCGCTTGCATTTTTGAGTTTGTTGGCACTGTTAGTTACGAGCGGATCTTCAGAAGCGATAGGAGGCCGATGGGGTATGCTCCTACTTTCAGTGTTTTCAAATCCAACCAGGGATTTCTGCTGAGCTGATGATAGAAATGTCGATTTTGACTAATCTTGAAACGTACGTTCTCAAATAACCTTTGCATATGATTTTTTTATGTCTCTACCCCCCATACTTCCTTGAGTTGAATTGAGCAAACACTATATGAGAGAGGTTTTCTTTAAGTATTAGAAATAGTTTTATAAATGTTTTTTTAGCTGCTATTTCTAATGAGTTCAGTATGCGGCAAAGTATTTTATTTTACTAAGCCCTTTTATATAATGTAATAATTTGAATTCGCCTAAATTATCCCTTTGCATACTGAACACTTGGTGAAATTGATTAATAATTAATTTTACCCTCAATTGTTGAAATTATAATTCATCTCTCTCTATTTAAATGCCTCGGATTTTACCGAAAAAAGCATAGTGTTTGCTGATTTTAACCCACGCTGGTGGAAAGGGGAGAGCAGAAATTCTTCGCTTGCATTTTTGAGTTTGTTGGCACTGTTAGTTACGAGCGGATCTTCAGAAGCGATAGGAGGCCGAAGGGGTATGCTCCTACTTTCAGTGTTTTCAAATCCAAACCAGGGAGTTCTGAGCTAATGATAGAAATGTCGATTTTGACTAATCTTCAAACGTACGTTCTCAAATAACCTTTGCATATGATTTTTTAATGTCTCTACCCCCCATACTTCCGTGAGTTGAATTGAGCAAACACTATATGAGAGAGGTTTTCTTTAAGTATTAGAAATAGTTTTATAAATCTTTTTTTAGCTGCTATTTCTAATGAGTTCAGTATGCGGCAAAGTAATTATTTTACTAAGCCCTTTTATATAATGTAATAATTTGAATTCGCCTTAAATGGTCCCTTTGCATACTGAACACTTGGTGAAATTGATTAATTAATTAATTTTACCCTCAATTGTTGAAATTATAATTCATCTCTCTCTATTTAAATGCCTCGGATTTTACCGAAAAAAGCATAGTTTTTGCTGATTTTAACCCACGCTGGTGGAAAGGGGAGAGCAGAAATTCTTCGCTTGCATTTTTGAGTTTGTTGGCACTGTTAGTTACGATCGGAACTTCAGAAGCGATAGGAGGCCGATGGGTTATGCTCCTACTTTCAGTGTTTTCAAATCCAAACCAGGGAGTTCTGAGCTGATGATAGAAATGTCGATTTTGACTAATCTTGAAACGTACGTTCTCAAATAACCTTTGCATATGATTTTTTAATGTCTCTACCCCCCATACTTCCGTGAGTTGAATTGAGCAAACACTATATGAGAGAGGTTTTCTTTAAGTATTAGAAATAGTTTTATAAATGTTTTTTAGCTGCTATTTCTAATGAGTTCAGTATGCGGCAAAGTAATTTATTTTAATAAGCCCTTTTATATAATGTAATAATTTGAATTCGCCTTAAATGGTCCCTTTGCATACTGAACACTTGGTGAAATTGATTAATTAATTAATTTTACCCTCAATTGTTGAAATTATAATTCATCTCTCTCTATTTAAATGCCTCGGATTTTACCGAAAAAAGCATAGTGTTTGCTGATTTTAACCCACGCTAGTGGAAAGGGGAGAGCAGAAATTCTTCGCTTGCATTTTTGAGTTTGTTGGCACTGTTAGTTACGAGCGGATCTTCAGAGCGATAGGAGGCCGAAGGGGTATGCTCCTACTTTCAGTGTTTTCAAATCCAAACCAGGAGTTCTGAGCTGATGATAGAAATGTCGATTTTGACTAATCTTGAAACGTACGTTCTCAAATAACCTTTGCATATGATTTTTTAATGTCTCTACCCCCCATACTTCCGTGAGTTGAATTGAGCAAACACTATATGAGAGAGGTTTTCTTTAAGTATTAGAAATAGTTTTATAAATGTTTTTTTAGCTGCTATTTCTAATGAGTTCAGTATGCGGCAAAGTATTTTATTTTACTAAGCCCTTTTATATAATGTAATAATTTGAATTCGCCTTAAATGGTCCCTTTGCATACTGAACACTTGGTGAAATTGATTAATTAATTAATTTTACCCTCAATTGTTGAAATTATAATTCATCTCTCTCTATTTAAATGCCTCGGATTTTACCGAAAAAAGCATAGTGTTTGCTGAATTTAACCCACGCTGGTGGAAAGGGGAGAGCAGAAATTCTTCGCTTGCATTTTTGAGTTTGTTGGCACTGTTAGTTACGATCGGATCTTCAGAAGCGATAGGAGGCCGAAGGGGTATGCTCCTACTTTCAGTGTTTTCAAATCCAAACCAGGGAGTTCTGATCTGATGATAGAATTGTCGATTTTGACTAATCTTGAAACGTACGTTCTCAAATAACCTTTGCATATGATTTTTTAATGTCTCTACCCCCCATACTTCCGTGAGTTGAATTGAGCAAACACTATATGAGAGAGGTTTTCTTTAAGTATTAGAAATAGTTTTATAAATGTTTTTTTAGCTGCTATTTCTAATGAGTTCAGTATGCGGCAAAGTAATTTATTTTACTAAGCCATTTTATATAATGTAATAATTTGAATTCGCCTTAAATGGTCCCTTTGCATACTGAACACTTGGTGAAATTGATTAATTAATTAATTTTACCCTCAATTGTTGAAATTATAATTCATCTCTCTCTATATAAATGCCTCGGATTTTACCGTAAAAAGAATAGTGTTTGCTGATTTTAACCCACGCTGGTGGAAAGGGGAGAGCAGAAATTCTTCGCTTGCATTTTTGAGTTTGTTGGCACTGTTAGTTACGAGCGGATCTTCAGAAGCGATAGGAGGCCGATGGGGTATGCTCCTACTTTCAGTGTTTTCAAATCCAAACCAGGATTTCTGAGCTGATGATAGAAATGTCGATTTTGACTAATCTTGAAACGTACGTTCTCAAATAACCTTTGCATATGATTTTTTAATGTCTCTACCCCCATACTTCCGTGAGTTGAATTGAGCAAACACTATATGAGAGAGGTTTTCTTTAAGTATTAGAAATAGTTTTATAAATGTTTTTTTAGCTGCTATTTCTAATGAGTTCAGTATGCGGCAAAGTATTTTATTTTACTAAGCCCTTTTATATAATGTAATAATTTGAATTCGCCTTAAATGATCCCTTTGCATACTGAACACTTGGTGAAATTGATTAATTAATTAATTTTACCCTCAATTGTTGAAATTATAA
>NW_021824103.1:10000-19971 GCF_006345805.1 Octopus sinensis | reverse complement strand
CTTTCACCATTTCATTTAAATTTATAGTTTAAATTTATAGTTTGTGTCTTTGGGGTCCAGCTTAATAATGGCTTTGAATTTTGGCACAACCCCGGCAGGATTGGGGAGGGGCTAAGTCGATTATGTGTATCCCAGTTTTTGACGTATTTATTTTATCGACCCTGAAGAAATGAAAGGCAAGGTCAACTTCGGCGGAATTTGAACTCAAAACGTAATGACGGACGAAATGTCACTAAGCATTTTCCCCAGTGTGCTAACAATTCTGCCAGCTCGCCGCCTTAGTTATTTTAATAAATTCTTCGAAAAAAATAGTTATGCTCAAGAATACAACACGGCCTGGCCTGGGAATCAAACTCACTAGCTCGACTGGAAAAAAACATGATGAACTGAGATTATGTAACTTATATAATTCAAACCTATTTTCTTCTATATTGATAGATAGACAAACAGACACACAGACAGTTAGACTGATATATATATATATAATATATATATATATATAGATAGATAGATAGATAGATAGATAGATGTACAAAGTGCATAGCTCAATGGTTAGGGCGTCAGGTTCACAATCACGAGCTAGTGAGTTTGATTCCCAGGCCAGGCCGTGTTGTATTCTTGAGCATAACTTTTTCACGTTGCTCCAGTTCACTCATCACCGATGCCAAACTGTATTGGCTTTTGCTTTTCTTTTGGATAACATTGGTGGCGTGCAGAAGGGAGGCCGGTATGCATGGGCGGCTGCTGGTCTTCCATAAACAACCTTGCCTTGGAGGGGAAACTTTCTAGGTACAATCCAATGGTCATTCATGACCCTAGAGTGTCTTTTAGATACGTGTGTGTGTCCGTGTTTGTATTTGTCTCCGACTACCGCATGACAACCGGTATTGGTTTGTTTACGTCCCTATTACGCAGCGGCTTTGCAAGACAGTCCCATACAATAATTCTCAGGCTTTGAAATAAGTACTGAAGGGGATTTGATTGACTTGAAAAAAAAAGATCTTCAAAGCCCCAGCATGACCGCAGTCCGATGACTGAAATGAGTGAAAAGATAAGAGATATACAAATAGGTATAAAAGTCACACATACGTTTGTGTGTGTGTGTGAGAGAGAGAGAGTTTTGTTTTTTGATATGGTTTGTGGCTACTTACTAACCGGATGTGTGTACAAATACAATCACTACTAGTTCCACCACCAACAAAAACACTACCTCCCACCTATCACCCCCTATATCACAAGCACCCCCACTACTACAATCACCGCTACCACCACCACTATCACTACAACCACTACCAGGACTACTACCATCATCTCCACCACTAATGTCCCTGCATATGGTTTTGTGATCTGATGTGTCGAGATATTGTTTGGGTTGGAGAGAGGATTAAGGTTGGACGAGTCTTTACGTAGTCACTCGATCTGTTAGAAACAGCAATTAAGTGTTACTAAAATCACACTGTGCTTGCCGTAGGATAAAATAGGAAACACTGAAAAACGTAGTCGTTCACATTGTATTTGTAGGATCTTTTCTGCTTCACTGCACTTTCTGAAATTTTTCCAAATTAGTGTATTGTTGTAACTTTTTTTACACTGAAACACAGGTTCTATTTCACTTGTTCCAGTAATTAAAAAAGAAAAGGTCCGGAGGCACAGAACCAGAATTACTTTACAAAGATGATCAGAAAATAGGATTTGGGAGCCGTCATTTTGTGCGTAACTGCAATCGTAAGACGACAAAACAATAATGATTATGATGATGGTGGTGGTGGTGGTGGTGATGTTGATGATGATGATGACGACGACGATGGCGATGACGATGATGATGATGATGACGACAACGAAGACGATGACAATGACGACGATGAAGATGATGATGATTATGATGATGATGTGGTGGTGGTGGTGGTGGTGGTGGTGGTGATGGTGATGATGATGATGATGATGATGATGATGATATTGATGATTATGATGATGATTATGATGACGATGATGATAACCTCCGTAAAAGAAATAAGTTATTGACCAGTAGCATTATTTTACCAGATAAGTCATGTGAAGTATATCTGACAAGCAACAAGTATCACCGGATCGATATCAGTCCTGGGATGTGTGATGTAGATCACACAATATCATGTTACCGTTTCGACCTGTTGAATTTTCATGGTTAGATGGATTTTGAAAACACGTAAATAAAACGGTCAAATTGCTATGCTAACACGGCAGTTAGGTATCAATCCCCATTAGTGAGTTAGAATCCAGTTCATGTTTTTCATTTACTTGTTTTAATCATTAGAATGCGGGTATGCTTAGAGATTACATTGAAGGGATGTAGTCGAATGCATCAACCCGATTAACAATATTTAGACCCATTAACTTTATATATAAAAAATAAACTGTATTTATCCTATATAACTCCAAACTACGGCGCTTGTAGGCAACCAGCTACAGGCGAACAATGACATGGATTATAATACAATCAAGAGAAACCGAGTTTATTAAGTGAGGTACCTTTTGAAAAGTTACCTGACGAGACGCATGTGCACCGAAAGCTGCACCACAACCAGTTGTATAATATCTTACTGGCGAGATACCGATTCAAGATGGGTCGAAACGATCGTTGTGATTAATAATCAAATTTCTAGCTCACATCCACTGTTTACAGCATAGCTTGGAATGAAAGTGTGTAGCGTGTGTTCGACGCATTGAGCATGACAGAGAAAATTGAGCAAAATATCTGCACCAAATTTTGCTAAAATCTTGGCGATACCTTTTCAGAGGCCTACGCAAAGTTTTAAAAATGTTTTCATCGTACTCATCTCAATCCAGGAGATCTTGAAACCCGAGTGTCCTTTTGGTCACCTGAAAGCAGTTTTGGCATGAATTTGGCAGACACGAGTCCCATACCCAAATCTTCAGTGATAATGGACTGAACTGAACCGTAACTAATCTGCACATCCTCTGATATCTCACGGATGGTGACTCAATAATTTCCCCTCACAGCTGCACGCATATCTGCAATATGTTTCGCAGTTCTGCTGGTTGTGGGATTCCCAGAACGTTTGTGACTATCGACATTTTTCCAGACATCGTGGTAACATCTGATTCACTCGTACATTTGATCAAGATACTTATGTACGTATATATATATATACACACACACATACGCACACATACACACACATGCATTACGCCTGCATATACTTGCATGTATACGTTTCAATACTCTGCGTATATGCGTGTGTCAGTGTGTCCGTGAGTGCGTATTAGTATATGTTTGTGTGAGTATCTCAGTGTGCGCGTGTTTGTGTGTGTATGTATGCGTGCGTGCGCGTGTGTGTATGCGGGTGTGTGTGCACGGGCGCGTCTATAAATAAATGAACGCTCACTGCTATTTAATGCCAAACCGTAATCTGATATTAGAATGCTAGACAGGTCTTGGCGGTGCTTGATCCAAGGATTATCTGCAGAATGGCTTTGACCATTAGAAACGCACATGGCAATGTCTCGCCTCCCAACACGGAGCACACACAAACACACATATACAAATACACACACATACTCACATACTATTACTTACGCACATTACACTCCTATGTATACACATATATTTTGTAACTTTTATCCTTTGCTTAAAATTAATTGTACTGCGGCCATGCAAATATTTAATAGAACAAATGGACCTTATTACTTTCTTCCAGTTTCTTACATATTCTAACGGCTGTATTTTGCCGAAGCGCTATGTTACGCGGATGCAAATAAACCAACACTGGTTGCCAAGTAGTGAAGGGAGACAAACACAAACAAAACGGTTCACAAACATACATATATGTATATGAACCCACTCACATGCACACACACACACACACACACCACACACACACACTCACACACACACACACACTCACACACACATACATATATATATTTATACACACACTCCTAGACGCATATATATACATTTACATACATATTTGTTTATTATGAATGTTCTATGTTTTTGTTTTTTATGTTCTCGTTTCACATTCTGTATACGTTTTTTTGATGTCCTCTACACATAAATGCATGTATGTATACATTTATATGTAGGTGGCGAGCTAGCAGAAACGTTAACGCCCCGGGCGAAACGCTTAGCGGTATTTCTTTTGCCATTACATTCTGAGTTCAAATCCCGCCGAGGTCGACTTTGCCTTTCACCCTTTCGGGGTCGATAAATTAAGTACCAGTTACACACTGGGTTGATGTAACCGACTTAATCCGTTTGTCTGTCCTTGTTCGTTCCCTCTATGTTTAGTCCCTTGTGGGTAGTAAAGAAATAGGTATTTCGTCTGCCGTTACGTTCTGAGTTCAAATTATGCATATGAAATCCTGCGTTTGCTTTTAGATGCAAACCGGTATTAAAGATATCTTATTCATCATTCTAGTTAGTATTTCGTCTGTCTTTGTTCTGAGTTCAAATTCTGCCGAGATCGACTTTGCCTTCCATCCTTTCGGGGTCGATACATTAAGTACCAGTTGCGTACTGAGGTCGATCTAATCGACTGGTCCCCTCCCCAAATTTCGGTCCTTGTGCCTAGGTGTATTTTAAATACGCTGGGAATTTTTACGAAATTCTTCTAAGCGAACTTAGGGTTTACTGATGAGACGGGGTTTACAAGCGCGGAAATTTGAATCCTTTTGGTTTCGATGGACATCGAGTGCTCGATGCAGTTAGCCAGTGTTTAGATAGCTGCAGTGGTGTGCTTACCAGATATCAGCCTGGATTTTCGAATCCCTTATACTTTGTATTATACTCTTTTACTCTTTAACTTGTTTCAGTCAGTTGACTGCGGCCATGCTGGAGCACCGCCTTTAGTTGAAGAACTCGACCCCGGGACTTATTCTTTGTAAGCCCAGTACTTATGCTATCGGTCTCTTTTGCCGAACCGCTAAGTGACGGGGACATAAACACACCAGCATCGGTTGTCAAGCAATGCTAGGGGGACAAACACAGACACACAAACATACACGCACACACAACACACACACACACACACATGACCCTACGAGACCTCCCGCTCGTTTCTGGGGCCGTCGCCTGTCGTTGGGTTCTCCCACGCCCGTCTCCGCGGGACCACTCTTCCATCTTCCCCTCAGCTGGAGTCCTTTTTCCTTATAACCCCCCCCTTTTTGTTACACACACGCGCACACATACATACACCCACTCACACACACACATTGCTTAAATATATACATTACTCTTACACACACTTCAAATCTACTCGCCATTAATACAACTACGACACTGTACACACACATACTACTACTCAACACACACGCTGGCACGTTACATACGCCCCCACCCCTTCCCCTCCCTCCCTTCCTCCTTCCTTCATTTTCTTACTACTGACCACTGTCTGCTGCCTACTACTGTTCGCCCCTACCTCACAGACGCACACACTAACATATACATATATTTTTTGTTTTTTTTATCTCGCCTCACACACACATACATACACGCACACCACAACTCACACATACACACACATCTGTGCGGTACCAACCCTGTCTCCACTCTTTGGCTTTAAAAACCTACTTTGCTCTTGTTATCGTAAACTTCCGCCTTTCACCATGTGTACTTCGTAAACACCAGTCGTTTTTTTTTCTCCCTCTTATTGCCCACTTTGGGATCTTTCTTGCCTCTCTCTTCCTTCTTATGTTTCCGACGAAGAGCTCCGCGCGAAACGTCATACCTTCCTGCTTCCATCTTTCCTGAGCGCCTATTAATAATAATACTGTAATTGTTCCACGTGTTGTTGTTTTTTCTGTTTCCGTTTGGATTAAAATATATTATATATAATATATATATATATATATATATATATATATATATTATATAATATAATATATATATATACATATATACGACGGGCTTCTTTCAGTTTCCGTCTACCAAATCCACTCACAAGGCTTTGGTCGGCCCGAGGCTATAGTAGAAGACACTTGCCCAAGGTGCCACGCAGTGAGACTGAACGCGGAACCATGTGGTTGGTAAGCAAGCTACTTACCACTACAGCCACTCCTGTGCCTATTATGTATGTATTTTATACATGTGAAGATGTAATTGCATATATGTATCTCGTTCTGTCTCTATGTCTCTCTCTTTCTCTCTCTCTCTCTTTTTTTCTCTCTCTCTCTCTCTCTCTTACACACACACACACACATACACACAACCACTTTCTCTCTTTTTCTTTTTTTATGGTTCATTCTCTGCCTGTTTTTTCCCACACAACAAACGTACATTATTTATTGTTTCAATATACTTTGTTCTCTACTGTTACTTTGATATTCGGCCATTGTTAAACTACGGTGCTGTTATCTGCGCTGATCATCGCCCGACAAAATAACCCTATAAATAAATAAATAAATGCAATAAATGAATGATTACCAAAATAACATAAATAAGTGAAATTAAATTAATAAAACTTCCCCAATCGCAATTAAACTATAAATAGTAATTGGTTCAAATTTTGGGCACACAGCCAACAAGTTTTTGGAAGGAGGTAAGTTGGTTACATCGATTCCAGTGTTCAACTCGTACTTATTTTATCTACCTCGGAAAGTTGAAAGGAAAAGTTGACTCCGATGGGATAGGAACTCAGATTGGAAAGATAGATGAAATGTTGCGAAGCACTTCACCCAAAGTACGAACGACTCTGCAAGCCCACCGCTATATATATATATATATATATATATATATATATATATATATATATATATATATATTATATAAAATAGATAGATAGATAGATAGATAGATAGATAGATAGATAGATATGTATATGTATGTATGTATGTATGTATATGTATGTATATATATGTATATATGTATACTCTTTTACTTGATTCAGTCATTTTACTGTGGCCATGGTGGAGCACCGCCTTTAGTCGATCAAATCGACCCTAGTATTTATTCTATCGGTCTATTTTGCCGAACCGTTAAGTTACGGGGAGGTAAACACACCAGCATCGTTTGTCAAGCGACACAAACATACAAACATATACATACGCAACATATATATATATATATATATATATATATATATATATATATATACATATATACGACGGGCTTCTTTCAGTTTCCGTCTACCAAATCCACTCACAAGGCTTTGGTCGACCCGAGGCTATAGCAGAAGACATTTGCCCAAGGTACTACGCAGTGGGGCTGGACCCGGAACCGTGTGGTTGGTAAGCAAGCTACTTACAACACAGCCACCCCTACATATATATATATATATTTATTATATAAAATCCGTTCCGTCTGTCTGAGTGTCTTCTAGGATCTCAGGCATCCTCCATCCGATTGCGCTCAAATTTGATATGTAGACACCGACGGTATCAGGGCGTGTATAAGTCTTGAAAAAATTACAAAAATCGATTCCAGGTGAGAATGCGATTGATAAAGGCGTGGGAACGTGCATTTGTACGCGTAAGTACATCAGCTGTTATGATCGATACTATGCATACGCGAGAAAAATGCATGTGCAGTTTGTGGAGAGTTAGAGCTGGACGTACAGACGTACAGAGTAAACAATCGACGAAGACAAAACAATAAGGGCTGTTAGGCCAAAACTCGTGGTAATGTGTAATACTTGGGAGAAATTTTGAGAGGATGTAGAATAAATAGACGAGAAAAAAAGAGAGAAAATAGAGAAATAGAGGAAAAAAGAGAGGAAAAATGAAAGAAAAATGTTGGGAGACGAGAAAAATGACGTCCAGTTATGTATACGTCGCGTCCAGAAAAGACAGGTGAGGAAAAATGGCCTGTAGTCACGTTGGATACACACACATATACGAGGAAGTATGCAAAAGTAACCGGAATCGTTCTCTGTGGGACAACTCTCATGTTTCCGGAACTAAAAGACATTCGACGCAATCCTATATGTACTGATGCATACATGCAGATATATGGGCATATATATGCACATATATATCCCCATATCTTCCATCCTTTCCTACTTCCCCAACCACAAGACCGATATCTTGTCCACCACACGGTCCTTCCAAACACTGCTGCAAACAGCGGAAGTGAGCTAGAACCTTAAAACTCAGTGCGCATGCACAGCAATGTTTATGGTCAATCTGTGCTAAGGGGTTTTACTCTGCATGCTTTAGCTTCATTACTATGGCAATAGTCCGGATACTTATTGATCAGTCCTCGTATAGACACACGTATACACACACATACATATATACTTACATATACGTTGTTTCTGACACACACACTCCCATATAAAATTGTATGTCTGTAAATATGAATGTGTGTACCAACCACATGGTTCCAGGTTCAGTCCCACTGCGTGGAACCTTGGACAAGTATCTTCTACAATAGCCTCGAGCCGACTAAGGCCTTGTGAATGGATTTGGTAGATGGAAACTGAAAGAATCCCGTCGTATATATATATATATATATATATGTGTGTGTGTGTGTGTGTGTGTGTGTGTGTGTGTGTGAGTGTGTTTGTTATGTATATGTTTGTATGTCTGTGTTTGTCCCCCAACATCGCTTTACAGCCGTCCCCGTCACTTAGCGGTTCGGCAAGACAGACCGACAGAATAAGTACTAGGCTTACAAAGAATAAGTTCCGGGGTCGATTTGCTCGACTAAAGGCGGTGCTCCAGCATGGCCACAGTCAAATGACTGAAACAAGTAAAAGAGTAAAATGAATACATACATACATACATACATGCATACATACATACATAAATACACACATACATACATGCATACATACATACGATACATACATGCATACATACATACATACATACATACATACATACATACATACATACATACATACATACACACATACATACATACATACACACAAACATACATACATACATCCATACATACTCACAAACATACATACATACATACATACATACATACATACATACATACATACATACATACATACATAAGACAGTAGACAGCAGTTTCGATACAAACATGTACAGCATCTCAGTTGTTTATTTACAGCAGATGTTAGTCAAGCATCTTATACAGATTTATAATTATTACATTACTACGAGATAAAAGCTCAAGTAATAATGTCTTCGCTGCCTTGGCTACGAGTTAGATACAAGATAGTCACACATACATACATACAATACATACATACATACATACATACAACATACATACATACATACATACATACATACATACATACATACATACATACAGTAATATGTATTTGTTTGTCACAGAGAGAGGGGAGAGAGTTTGGTTGATATACAAAGAAAGCGGGCTAGATAGAGCAGTTAGCAATGTGAAATTATATGCAAATATTTGTATAACATAATTACATATGTATATATATATATATATGTATATATATATATATATATATATGTGGTGTGTGTGTGTGTGTGTGTGTGTGGTGTGTGTGGTGTGTGTGTGTAATATATATGTATATATGCAGGTGTATATGTATAAGGGTTATAAGGATGTCGTATCTATATGTGTGTAGAATGTATAAGTATGTTTCGCACTCACACACACATTCACACATATATGTATTTATAAGATATGTGTGTGGGAGGGGGGAGCACACATGCATACACACATCAACACACACATATGTATGCATGAATGAGAGTGCATATACATATACGTAAATATATATATATGTATATATATATATATATATATATATATATATATATATATATATAGAATTATATGTATGTATGTATATATATGTATGTATATATATGTATATATATATATACATACATGTATGTGTGTGTGAAAGAATTAAGTAAAGATCGGTGCCAAATGATCGAACATGGTCTGGAAACGTTGATCTTGTTATCGTATGTTCTTCAAATGTAACGTTACGATTCAGAATATCATAGCATTTTCTTTCTTATTTTTTCTATTTTTTCTTTCAAATTCTCCTACGTATTCTGTTTGATCACTT
>NW_021824103.1:0-2500 GCF_006345805.1 Octopus sinensis | reverse complement strand
TTTTATTAACGAAAAGACCGTTTGTTTTCAGTTCGTAGTAACAGATGGCAGTTGGCAGAGTGTGTAGCTTATTGTTGTTGTTGTTGATGATATTGTTGCTGTCGTTGATGTTATTTTTGTTGGTATTCTTGTGGTTGTTATCGTTGTTGTCGATGTTGTCATCATTGTTGCTGCTGTTGTTGTTGTTGTTAACGCAAAGCTGGCCTAGATTTATAATTTTCTTCTCCTTTTATTGTCGTTATTAATATTATTTTTATTTATCATTGCATTATAGCCGTGCTGAGACACCGCCATGAAGGATCGTAGTCGAGCAAATCGACTCCTGGACTTATTCACACTCTTATATTCAGAAATCAATGGCTATGTTATGTTTAAAAGATGTCTCCATATATTGTCTTTTTTTTACTCTTTTACTTGTTTCGGTCATTTGACTGTGACCTTGCTGGAGCACCGCCTTATCATTGCATTACAGCATTGCTGGGACACCGCGATGAAAGATCGTAGTAGAGCAAATCAACCCCAGGACTTATTCTTTGTAAGCCTAGTACTTATTCTATCATTCTCTTTTACCGAACAGGGACGTAAACACACCAGCATCGGTTGTCAAGCGATATTGGGGGGGGGGGAAAAACACTCATTTACATTTTCCAGTAAATTACGTAAATTGGTAGCTCTTTCTTCAACTCAATACACGTCGTTGATTGGCTGAAATTACCTAAATACAACTTTAACGCGAAATAACTTCTAAAACACAAAAGTTTGTCAAAAAATGTTCAAAGTAAACCGTGTTCTGCGTGAGACATTCCACCAGTATACGAAGTTTCAAACTGTTTAGTTAAAAAAAAAAGTTAAATAAAAAATCTGTGCGCCGAACTGAACAGATCTAACCGTGGCGTACTTCTTGGCTCCCTAGCACATGGCACCCCGGGGAACTGCCCGAGTTGCCGGTACCTTGAGCCGGTCCTGTATAGGATCGAACTGAGGATCTCATGATCGTGAAACAAGGCTCTTAACAAATCAACTATGTTGGAGCTTAGTTGTGGAAGTACTGTAACCAGATCTTGTATCACTAATCTTTCGATCAGCACCACTACTATCATCTTCGCCACCGACCATCATTATGAACACCATCACTACCACTGCAACCACTATCACTACAACTACTACCATCATTAACAGTACCGTCACTGCCACCATCACCACCACCACCACCATCATCATCATCGTCACCACTACTAATACCTTCATTTTTATCACCTTCCTCACCACCGCCACTCTCACTACACGTCAACATCACCATCATCATCATCATCATCATCATCGCCCCCACCACCACCATCACCACTATTACCACCACTACTACCGTTGTCAACACTACCACCACCATCATCACCACCATCACCACCACCTTCTAACTAAACAACCTACCAAACCAAACGCTACTCCTTTCCTACACCGCTAAGTCAGTTGTAGTTTGTGAATTTTACACTTCCTTCACTATCACCACTAGTAGTACAGCAAGACAAACACACACACACAAACACACACATCTAGTCTGCTTTTACTCCCCTCTCGCCTCGCCTACTGACTGACAGTCAGACAGACAGGAGCGCGCACACAGACATGAAACTCTGGTCATCCACCCAACTAACAAGGCAGAGGTGAAGAGCCTGCAAGACAAGTCATTCTTCAGTATTGAGGTGTCGTTGTGTTAACAACAAACAAGATGAGGACAAATATCCGTCGAATGTAAATAATGTAAATAATCGTATTTAATATATTAAATTATTTCATAAGTACAATGTAGTGTGAAAATGAAAACATAAACCGCATGACTAAATACTAATTTAACAAAGTTACAGAAAGTAGGGGCGACAACTTTGGAGTTGTTTCAGTGTTAAAAGAGATCCTCAATGAAGTGTATCTTTTTCTATATTTTTAAAAATGCTAAGATCTTTTCGGTTTGACCGGCAGTTTTTTAAAATAATTTCCACGTCACTAAACACTTCTAAACTTTGTATACTGGTAGGATGTGTTTATAAAACATCTTTTTCTCTTGGCTTTATTGAGAAAATTCTATAGTTTGTAAGATATTTGTTGTTTTCTTTTCTTCAATTTCTGCAATTTCAACCAATCAATGACGTCTATTGAGGTAGGAAAAACCATTCTGTGCCGTATGAATATGTCCCTCGTTTAAGAAACATATTGGGTTTATTTACATTTCTGAAGAAGAAAAGATAGCCTTCCCCCCCACCCTAACCCTAACTCTAACACTAACCCTAAAACAGATTGAAATGCAATAGATCGATACTAGGGTCATAATTATGGATGACAATTTCATATGACACCGCTAGAAAAAAACTGCCGTTCAAACCGAAAAGATCCAAATGCTATATTTACGTACAAGGAATAGGAGCAGGAGTGACTGTGCGGTAAGAATCTTGCTTCTCCTCAACATGGTTCCAGGTTTAATCGTACGGTGTGGCCCATTGGGAAAAAT